>NT_176763.1:127238-184476 GCF_000188095.3 Bombus impatiens | reverse complement strand
GGGGGGGGGGTAATTAAGAAAGGTATGTTTGACCATCGGCCATCCACATCCGTGCGCATACCAAGCCGTAGTATATAAGGGAGTTGTGCAGAGCGTTGCAACCAGTACAGAGAGCATTGCAGAGAGTTGCGGATAGAATTGCGGACAAAGTTGTACAGAGTGTAACCAGAGAGAAGGTGTAGGAGATTTTTGTACTCTCTTACTCGCTACAATTGGGAGCCAGAGGCAGGATTGAACAAAACATTTTACAGAACTATTTGTGTGGTGATAGTGAAACTATATTGAAATCAATTGAATCATTATCCACGATGAGCGAAGGATCAAACGCGGATAATGCCACTGTTGATGTCGCAGAAGGGTGCGTTGTGAACGATAAGTTAATGAGGATCCAAACAATGGGAATTGTGGAATTGAAAGTAGAACTTAAAAAGCGAAGATTAAAAATAACAGGTGAAAAAGAAGTATTACAAGATCGTCTGAGAGCTTTCGTTGCCTTGGAGATCGAGCACGGTGAAGACGAGGAAGAAGAAGAAAATGAAGAAGAGAGCGACGTGTTCGAAGCACCCGTGAGCGTCGACAGCGAGAACGTGCGTATTTCAGCGTTTATGGATGTGCCAAAGTTCATGAGCACGTTCAGCGGTGACGACAACCTCGGTTGGCAAAGCTGGTTGGCGAAGTTTGAGGAGATGTCCAATCTTCACAATTGGACTGATACGCAGCGCGTAATATACGCAAAGAACCTTTTACGTGGTACGGCGAAATCGTTCGTCAAAGAAGAAAGATGTTGTACAAGTTGGCAAAGAATGAAGGAAATTCTGAGTATAAAATTTGAGGAAACAGTGGACATTTACGAGGTGCATAGAGAATTGTTGGATCGAATCAGGGACGAAATTAAGTGCAGAAAAGGGACAGATGATCTGTCAGTGATCGTGTCCAAAACAACGGGGACTCAAATAGTCCAATCAATTCACGATCGTGGTCATTACAATATTACTAAAACGGAGCAGCTAGTGAGGAAGGAGTACTGGTTTAAGGACATAAGTCAAATAGTACAAAAGACAGTGATGAGATGCAATGTCTGCAAGAGAGAACGATCAGGAGCAGCAAGCAATCAAGAGGAGTTGTTAAACACCACCGAAAGGAATGAATTGCCATTCGACACCTATCATGTCCTTCATATCGGGCCATTGCCCCCTACGAAGAAAGATCATGAGTATATCTTCATTATAGTTGATAATTTTACAAAATTTATTTGGCTGTATTCCACACCACGGATAGGTGTCACCAAGGTCATTAATTCTTTAAAGAAGCAGTCTGTGCATTTTGGAAATCCAAGAATAATTATTTCCGATGAGGCTACGGCATTCATGGCAAGCGATTTTAGGGAGTATTGCAGAACGGAAGGCATTCTGCATATTTGGGACACCGCTGGAATTCCATGGTCAAATGACCAGGTAGAAAGGCTAAGACGAACGCTTATTCCCCTGATAAGGAGGTTGTCTAGAGAAGAGCCACACGAGTGGTGTAAACATCTAAAAACGGCACAGAAATACTTGAATGCGACTCCTACTAGGAGTACGAACATTGCTCCATTTCAGCTAATGTTCGGAACACGGATAAGGATGCGAGACGATTTCCGAATGTGGCAGGTGATCGAGGAGGAGTGGGCCGCGATGTTCGAGGAGGAACGCACTCAGGTGCAGACAGAAGCAAGGTTAAGGCTCGCTAAGATTCAAACCACGAGTAGATGGGGGTTTTGCTTACGGTAAAATGACATCGTACAAGACGGGGGATCAAGAGGCTGCAGGCCAGTCTCAGATGGAAAGATAACTAGTATCTATAGGGCGGTAATCACAGCACATCTGGTCAGGAGGGAACTGTTCCATGTGAAAAGACAAGTCGAAAATATAGAATAAAATTTTTTCGTACAACGCTCCGTTCCAGAGAAAATCGAGCTTGAAAATTTATCAAATGTACTTTAACTTAGCTAAGTACTGACTAGATAATAATGAATAAACAATCAGCAGTAGATTATTATACACGCGAAATTAAGTCAAAAATATAAAATAACATTTTTCCATTCAAGGTCTCGTTTTCAGAAAAAAAAGTTTAAACGCGTGTGCATGTGACATATTTTCAAATTTTTTTCTTAAAAGTGAAGCATTTTATGAAAACATGTTATTCTACATTTTTTACTTACTTTCACATGTAGTTTACTCTCTCGATTACTTACTCGTGTCCAATCTGGAATTAGCCAAATTTACGTATACTTGTCAAATCTTCAAAGTTGATGTTCACTCTTACAATTATCGCCCCAACTTGTACTTAGATGCTAAGGACGACGATTTTTGTCCTAAGAAAGACGTCAAAATTTTCAATTGGCTCGATAATAAAGAATGTAGAAACATAATTCTTGCGACACACATTATGAGGAAGGTCGAAAGGTCAACACATTCGGACGACAGATACGTTCATAAAATGTATAACACCTAAGTGTCGAACAGTCACATGGAACAAATTTTCGTCCTCAGGCCAGGAAAAACCCGAGACCTAACTTTCTTCGACCATTAAAACTTTCATTCACTGTTAAAACCATCCTCCATCTTCTCCTCAGCATTGTTCGTTTCTACTACTTCTTGCCACCATTTCCGTTTTAAACAACCACTAGAAATATTTGTAACATTTCAAAGGCAAAAATCTTGTAAGTAATTGACCAGAATATATTATAAACACATTCATTTTTTTACACCTAACTTTCCGCACAAGGGGTAATTGGTATTTATGATATATACAATTAGAAAAGTTTACATACAACTCGAACTTAAGTATTTGACTTACCGAGGCAAACTAGAAGCGCAAATCATCACAGAAACGTACACATTTACAGATCAGCTTAGAATGACTGAGTTTTAATATAGCAATGTATTTCCAGAATTAAAACAATGTATAAGAAAGCTCATATAACTCACGACACTCTCTTATACTGGAAATTATAAAATCTTTGATTTTGTCGGTGAATGAAACTGGAATGAAACGATGTTATGTTATGCCCATATGTTAAGGATAATCAATTTTTTAACAAGAAATAATGACGCAAAAATATAAGTACAACGTAGGAAACTTGTATCAGATTGAAATAATATAGTGCGAAGTTAGAATGGCGTAAGTTTCAAGTATAAAAGCTTTCGTAACTTTATGAATGAAGAAGAATGTATTTACAACTCGGGACAAAAAGTACTTGTGAATTTAAAACACTTTATGAACATGAATTGAACATGATTCCATACAACGTAAGATCAAATTAGCATATGCTAATAGTTTAAACGACAGAAATTCAATGTCATATTGGATACTTGAAGCTTATAGAGTATATTATCGATTTCTTAGAAAAATAACACAATAAATAATAGTTGTTCGAAATAAAGATACTAGTTATTTTACTACTTATTTTAAAAACTGAAATACATATCATAAATGTAAGTTGAGAATTGAAATAAAAAATTAAAATTTTAGAATGTGTAATTATTAATTATTCTACTAATATAATTACTGTCTCCAAATTGAATTAAATGTTTTAAAAACATGTGTTTAAACAAGAAACAATTATTTAAGTCCAATAAAGTGCTGCTTGTAATATATATTAGACTTTGTATTGGTGGAACTACCAACTTCATAGAACTTTCTAATGAAATTGAAGTACATTGAGAAAAATGAGTAACTGTGACCGGGAAATTGCTTTCTCTACAGGATATAAGTAATACACAGGCTTCCAAGAGTAGTACCTTTGAATCGATTTTATTATACATCATTTAAGCAGTGATTTTAATTTGTGTTAATTGTTTTTATCTCTACGTACTCTACTTAATTAAAGAAGATACAGCAAATTCTGTTTCATAAATATTATGTTTTCATGATAAACAAAGTTTTTATGTAACTGAAATTATTTAAGATTCACATAGGAAGAAGGTTCTCTCATATATTTTTACACGTTACGTATACAATATCATTGTTACGAAAAAACTCTGTTTACATTTGCAAACTACAATATATAGTTCATATTTCCGTATCATAAAGAAAATGATATGTAAATAAGATAAAATGAATAAAAAACACTACGGTGTCCAAATATTAATGTAACTGTATATATTGCTTATTATAAGAAATTGAGTAGTATCGATTGAGTACCGATGATGAATTTCGAAACCCAGTTTGATAGTAAATCACAGTTGTAGTAAGAGTAGGAGGAAAAATAAACAAGGACAAGAATTAAATCCAAATTAGTTTTATAATGTCAGAAACTAATAAGCGAAGAAAACGATGCAAGCAATTTCCTATCAACAGTGAAGATTGCGTCTCAGAGGCGGTGGATGCATTTAGATGAGAAAATTAAGCTTTTTCGTGAATGGAGCATTCGTACTTTCTCCTTGCAAACCATTCACTGCTGACTTCACCCTAACGGAACAAACAAGTAGAACGTACGACAGGATAATGGCATGAAAGATATCCTTGTAAGAAAGGGGTAACTTCTATATTACAGTCTTCGAACGTTGCGCCGTACCTTAAGTAACAACTTAATGGAATCGTTAAGGATAATGGCGAGAGTCACCCCTCTGCATTGGAACACTCGGATTCATTCACAGTATTGATTACTAGAAGTAAAATATACATATATACATATACAATATATATATTGTATATATGTGTATATAAATGTATATATATATCAATGATGAATAAAAATATTGACGCTGATTAGCTTTTCTACGCAAACTTAAAATTCTACGCAACTTAATAAATGGACTAAACAATTTAATAAATCATAAGATAAAATTGTTAAATTTTGAATCATCCTAATATTCCTTTCAAGATCTATTAAAAGTATTTGAAACTATACATAGATCAAAATATAAAATTTTCTTTATACAAAATGTTCTCGTCATATGGAATGCTTATAAAATACTGAACGTTGTCAGTGCAGAAAATTTTGGATAATCTCCTTTGTTCAAGAAACTAATCTCGAAACCTCAAACATTGTCCATACGTGTACAATACATTGGTCCATTAACGTTAAAACGATATGAATGGTAAGTGTTTGGTATAAAGATAAATTGATAACATTGTATTTACGAATAGAATTATGTGCATCTATTTCCGTCTCGAGGTTGCAGGATCCGAATTAACCTTGATAGTGCATGATCCTATCGTGAATATTGCCCATACAGGACAAATGGTTTGATCGGATAAACGATGGGCCAGTTCAATATGTTCCAACTTATCGACTATTGACTTCAATCGTTCTGTTTGCCATTCGAATGTGGCTCACCGAGAATATGAATATGACCCCATAATTATACAAACGACACACTTATCCAATATTTTTTATTGACCCCTTAAAACTATCCGATCAAGTTTCGAATTTATGTTTTCCACTATTACAGACAAGAAAAACGAAAATTATATAATAGATGGAGAAGGATGAACCAAGAGGATGAAAAGTAAGCGGAGGAGATAAGAGAAAGATATAAAACCGGAAGGTCGTCCTAAGCCGTTATGTAAGGACTATGTACAATAAATAATAGTGAAAATAATAAATCTTTTATAGAAAGTTAATTAATTTTATCCGAAACACAGTCTTCTTTTTTACAAATGTATCAAAATTTGATAACAGCAATCTTCACGGATATTAATTTATACTACCTATTATAAATGCATTCTATTACACTGAGCATTCTCATCGTGGTCATGAATAACCTTAGAAACAGATTAGAAGCAGATTAGATTAAACACACAATATAAACAAAATTTTCTCGTTTTATTTTACGAAACAAAATTAACGGCGCCCTAGTTTTAGAAAAATTTCCACATTACAGAAAATATAATTACTTTAAGATTGCTTCCTAACATAGTAGCTTCAATGAAAGGTTAATGTAGAAAGAAAAAGGTATAATGTTAAATTATTCTTGCAAAACTAAATTTCATTAGTGCAATTTATATCACGAAAAGTGTCTATTTTCCAGTTTACGATTACAATGTATCATTAGAATGAGCCGAAGGTAAAAAATATTTGAATTGTTAACCACATTTTTTAAATATTTATTTTATTCATCCAGAATAGCTTAAGGTTGTAATAACTTAATAATGCAAAACTGGAATTTCTGTAGATTAGATTACTACACTAGGATATAGGATAGTACTAGTATTGATCCTCGGACACTCTGATTGGTAAGTAGAATCACCATAATGTTAGACTTAGGAGTTGGTAAGTAAAGCAGTAGCAAATTGACCAAGTAGAATATGTATAATCATATTAAAATAAACATTAATACATAATAGTAAAAACAATAGAAATAAAAGGAAATGAAAAGCTACGCAAATAAGTTCCAGAAAAAAAACGAGACATTAGCTACACAACTAATTGAATTAATTAATTAAATGACACATAAATGAATATGATCTCTAACAGAAATATCTATTGATACGTTGAGTTAATTTAACGTGAGGGAATTAATATTATTCAAATAATCGAAAATTTGTAAAACTACAAATTTGTATAACTAGTGGTCTAAAATGTACTAGTATACAAATCGGAACTTCTCAAGGATTTACGTCAGTGCAACAATTGAAGCATGAAACTGAATATGCTTTACGTGGCCTCCGACCGATATCAGATCTTGTTGAAAAAATCTTTAAAAGCTTGAAAATCAAGTTACGAGTAAGTTCACGTACTACTAATGGTGGCCATATAGAAGTACGTGCACGGACACGCATATTAAGAAGCATTAATGAGAATGGTGCTATTTTATGGGTTTGAAGAAGGAATGGAAGGCGAAGAGACTAAGTAAAAAATATCGCGAATATACTGTCGGAAACAGAACTTTAGCGAAAAATATTTGATTAACATTCATGAAAAATTAACATTACCCTTCAAGAAGAATGATTTTGTAGATCAATATCTTATGCTTGAATTGAAAGTCGAGATCAATTTTACAGCATATCCTTGTAACAGGTTTTCATCAATTTTAGAAAAAAATTTCTTGTACAATCCGGAATGTATATGTTTTTGCATCGTGTTATTAAAATATCGACAGTTAGCTAAAAGAGTGACATATCTAGAAAGAAGTTTTTCGGGAAATCGATTTTAAATGGAAAGTTGAAGTGGAAAATTATTAATAACTTGGTCATTTAGAAATGAAAAAATTTTATTCAAAATCCAACACGCAATAACTTCTTTATATTTCTACAATTTTTATCGACCGTTTTTGCGCTTTAAGAGTCTTTAATAAAATATTGTTAAAGCGATAGCATCGAGTAGACTAACGTCGCGTTAATATCAAAATGTCCATCTCCGCAAAGTCGAGATTAACGAAACCTTGATAAATTTTGATTTCTGAAATTCTCTGAGCTCAATCCAAGCCGGTAAAATAAAAAGAACGAATGAATGTGAACAAGAGAACAAAGCAGCCGTCGTATGATGCTTAGAGCTAACAGGAGGTAAGTTAACACTTTGGCGACTAAAATGGAACTTTTATAATTTCCACTTTTCCCCGAAAAAAGCGCTGCATTCGATTTGTAAGGTTTTCTTCGTTAAAATCAGCTTAAACAAACTCGATACTACTTTAACTTAAAAATATATAGATTATATATATATATACATATATATAATATATATATATATACATATCTTAACGTTTGCAAAAATATTCGGCTGTAATCAAACTTTTACTGATTAAATGTAAAATCAAATAACAAAAATACTAATTTGTGAAGAAAAAAAGTAGTAAATTTGTATTATGGCAGTATTTTTCTCCATACAGTTATAATCAAGCTGTCTACCGTATTAATAATTTTGTTCTTCATTGTACTTGTCCAACGACCCTACCAGTTTCTCTATAATGATGCTATTCGTCACTTTACGATGTCACTGTATACCATGATGGACCTAGTTGTTCATCACCATATATCATCAATAATAATTATCATTGAAAAGATAAAGTAGTAAATGTAAATGTAATGTAAATAAATACATAATTTTATATGATATGTAAGGAAAAAGTCATAGACGCTGGAATAATTAATTTTAGTTTCTAGCCAAAACAGTAACCCAATCCGCAAAAACCATATTGTGGTTGAGGAAGAATGAAAGTATAATGTATAGATAAATGAATATACTTGATCTGATTTATTTCTCTATTGATTTTGTCTGTAAATTTGTAAAGATGAGAAATTCTTAAAGTCCACAGCGTGCAAGAGATAAATGATGTAAATGGTAAAATTATCAAAAACGCGGCTAGTTCTAGTGTGATATATATATTGGAAAATATATATCGAAGAACAAAATTAAAAATAGATATAATACAAAAGAGAGTAAAAAGGAGATCGTATGATTTAATATTAAAAAATACTTGAAACTTTCTAAAAAGTTCGCAAGCACTTTACTTGGCGTATCGGCCTAACAATGAGAATAAAGCAAGCGGTGCTGTTCGTTCGATATCAGAGAATTCATGGCACGGTGCAACCTTCACTGAAAGTCAATCTCGAAACTTCTTGTCACATTTCTCCTACTACGGTACGATATAGCCATCAATTCAAGCAATCGTAAAGTTATGTACTTCAATGTATTAATATACATATGAACCTACTGATACTATTATATTTCAATATTATATTAGCATTTCAATCGTACTATTAAAGATATGTTAGCCAAGAGCTCTACAAATACATAAATTATCAACGTTACAATATTTATAATCAATTCAATCAATCTTAAACATTATAGTAGTCATGATCAAAATCAATGCTCCATTATGACTTTGTAAAAAATAATATTTTATTGCAAAATGAGCTAATATTATATAATTTGGTGAATACCTTTGATGCTTTTCAAACTTCAATATGTTAAAAAGGACTATTTGAATAAGCAAAATATCAGAAAAATAGCGTTGCAGATGATTAGAAGTAATTCTAATTTTACTTTACAACTCAAATTCAACATCCAAACCTAAACCTAAGCCTAATTTCAATCTGGAAAAACTCCACAAAATAAGAATCTACGACATATTTAAAGCCATAAATGAGATTCATAAATATGATACAGGAATTAAAATCATTCTTCATTTGTTATTTTTAGTTATTTGAATTTATTATCGATATATATTAAATCAAGCTTCTTTCTTAATTGTTTTCCGTTTATATCCTGTCGTTTAATTTGCATGTATATAGTTAGTTTTAGACTAGGTTTCAGTTTAGTTCTAAAGTAAAATTAAAAATACTGAGAATTGTTTGCGATATTTTTTCATATAATTTTTTACCTTTTCAAATAGCCCTTTTTATTCCAGGTAGAAAAGGTATTGGAAATTGGAATTGGATGTATGAAGGGTTCCTATAATAAAATTGAAAACAATGTAAAGTGTTTATATAAAAAAAAATTTTAATATTCGTTGATACATAAATTATTTCTGTTCTTTAAGTCATAAATAACATAATTAAAACTCTATAAATAATAATAAAGAATTTTTGCACTGAGTTCTAGAAATAAATATATTCTTTGTTTAATGCAAATAAATAAAAAAAAATGTCCAAAAAGATCCGAAAGGATTGATAAATAATAAAATAATAAAGGTACTAAAACAGTATCCTAAAAAGGGAAAACAAAAGAATAAACAAATAAATTAAGTATGATCAAAAAAGTCAATCCTTCCTATGTTCAAACAATATGTTGAAAGCAGATTACTCAGGCACTAGTTAAGATCTGACGCTTGAAGTGCAAATTTCATTGCATCTTTTACTTGGAGAGCCACTTGTGCATGCATATAAATGCGTATGTACTTCACAAAAGAAAATATTTGGAAAGAACATACGTTTTCACGACGTGCGATTTAAACGTAGCATAATTAATAAGCAAATGTTTCGAAATTTCAATATTTTTTAATTTATATACAAGATTCTTACATGTTCGCGCGTTTCTGTAATAAATTTGATATTAAATAATCAGGGCTAATATAAAACGGTAGAGAAAGTTTTATAAATATTATTATATATTTATGTCATAATTCGAACATTCCAACGTTTGCTCTTAGTTTAATTTCATTTAGAAAAAATTCTTACAAATTTATAAAAGATTATTCAATAGTAAGTAAAGGTATTTAATTTAAGCTTCAAGATCAATTAAAAAGAAAAAACAAACAGTTTTTCATTATTGTGAAATAAATCTTTCTATTGTTTAACATATTTGATTGTAAGATATTATTATTATTTCGTTAAGTATTAATCGACCAGAAAGAGAATAAAATTCAATAAAAGATTACAAACTTTAAACTTCATGAATAATACACCGATATTATTTAATTTGCAATTATTAATATATAAGAATATGTTTTAAAATATGGACAATTTCATTTATTGTGACCTATTGAATAATCATGAACACAAACGTGTAAACAAATCAAGTATAAACACATACCCTCTTCTATGAAAAGATCATCACAGAAACCATTGATAAGTTTATTAATAGCACTAGAGAAAACACAATCACACGTAAAAGGATAATATTTCTCTCTCCCTCTCTCGATTTTGAGAACTCTTGAAAAGAACGATGAAAATCCACCACAAAACAAACAGCCAATTTAAAGTAAAACGAGAGAAATGTAGTATTGAAGCGCGTCAAACTGTTCCTTTACGATGAATCTCGGTACTCTTTCCATTCAAGTTCTCCGGGGAATCTGAAGTTTATGATTGTCAGTATAAATCGCGTGCGACAGCAACAACACATGAAATCACAAGAACGTTTTAAAAAGCAATGAATCAAATATAAAAACACAAATCTATTTTCAACTTCCAACTAATTGAATGAATAGTATTGACGATCGTTTTCTGTGATGAAAGAATAGAAAAAGTCACAATAACACGATATAGCTAGTGTACCGACGAGATAGGCGCTGAATGAACTGGAAGGGCGAAACCAGAAAGACAAGAAAGAACAGAAGAGCATCACGACGACGCGAAGGCTGACGACGCACTGACTACCCGCCTGGCTGCTCCCGACAGCCGAACACTTGGGAGAGAACACCCATTCTCCCATTCCAATCCATTCTCCCCTACTGCACCGACACGCTCTGCTATGCCAAAACCCATCCTCCCACGCGATCCTCTCCTCTACTACTACCCTCTACACACCCTCGTCTTCAGTCTTTACTGATCGGAACCGAGTGATCCACTTTGCCAAACATCGAACACCCTACGACATACTTGTGGCTATTAACACACTACTATGTTACTTGGCAAATTATTAGGTCGTTTCGCATAAGTTCTTTATCGATTTTCAATCAAATATTGCTCACTGTAAGTTGGTCTGTATCTCATCGCAATCGAATATATTTTAAGTTGCGAAAAATCTTCAATTCTGCTCCCTGTAAATTGATCTGTATCTTATTGCAAATAAATACATTTTAGGTTGTAAGGAATCTTAAACGCTGTTCACTGTAAATAGATCTTTATTTCATTGCAGTGTAGATCGATTCTTTTCATCATCGATTTTCTATCAAGCATTGCTTTCTAAAATAGTTAAAACATCGATAGTTAGAAAGTACTCAAAGTACTGATAACGCGTTGGTGATTTTTAAGCAGATAAATCTACTCGATTCCATGTAACTAAGTAGAATTGAATCTTGCAGACATATAAACGTTGATTATGGCGGTTAGTAATGACTTTATCGTAAATGGCACTATCTTAAAATAAACCCATAGGTATTGCTTTCTGTCAGATTTTCTGAATGATATTTTATCAGTAGATCGTCTCCCAAAGAAATGGAACCTGACTAAAAAATAGTAAAGCATAAATAAATATTTTATAGTTACAAAATATTTTTAATTAACCAGATTTTTTTATGCATTTCCTATCACTTCCCATATAAATGACTACTAGTCGTAAGCTCATAACTTATATCATATAAAATTATGTAAAATTCGTTTCGGATCAATATAAAAATTCTTATATTTTTAACATTATTCTTTAGTATTTAAATGTAAATGTATCTCTCTGAATAGATTATTACAAACTACAAGCATTACGATCCTGTTCTGAGGCTACGAAAATTACGCGAGTACGTGCTATACTAATTGTAAGCAAATCGTACACTGAACTTGTCACGGCAACTGTATATGGAGATACGGATGGTGTTACGCCCTTTTTAGTTAATTATAGTTTAACGGGTAACCTCGTACGCTGGTGGAGCTATTAATCTTTCCCACTCGAAAATCCCATACGGCAAGTTGCGGTAGGTTGTTTTGAATTTCACTGAGTGAATAGATTTAATATTACATTTATGATTACTTTAATCGAGTGTCGTGAAATTATATTGCAACGACGAATAGCACAAAATTTAACTTTTACGATAGATACGGTTCATTGCTAGTTTCTAATGTGTCTGATTCCATATGTCTGATCACATATTGTATTTACTTAGAATTACAAAGCTTTAATCCTCGTTCAGATTAATCAAGCGACTTGAAGTTGACATAATATATATCAGATCAAGTAAATAACAAGTTTAGGCTAGTAAACTAGTTTCAAGTTACTTGAAGTTGGGTAACTTGAGTAATGTAAACGAGGTTTTAGGGATAATTTTGCAAATTTTTCAGACGTTTCTAAAAGATGTCTCAAATATAACTTCGTTATCACCGATTTATGTTTCATTTTGAGTTGTGAAGTTATTATTTCAAATTTTTATGGTAAATCGTCAATTAGCTTGTGTAAAATGTATTCTGTAACTTGTAGTGCAAGAGAGGCGACCCGGTGTTCTATAACTCAAAATAAGACGAAAGTCAACAATAACAAAATTGCGTTGGGAGCTTCATTTTCCAGAAAATTCAGTTTGAAAACTTGTTAAGTGCTGACTAATTCCTGACTATGCAGGAGTGAACTATTCTATATGCGAATATAGGTTGAAAATATACGACAAAATTTTCTCATTTGAAATCTCGTTTTCGAGGGAATCGAATTTGAATTCGTCGAGTATACGTGCACCAGGCTAATCTCTGACTAGACACATGTTTGAATTCGATTTTCTCAAAAATGAAATTTTCAATGCAATTTTGTTATTTCTGATGTTCGTCTTATTTTGAGTCATAGAATCTTCTTAATTTCATTTATATCACGACTTTCCAGACACAAATAAAACGAGTTATAAAACACGTTACACGTAGGATCTCATTTATCCGATCTCATCGGGGAATAACCAGCTCATATATAATTGGAGTTCATATAACAGGAACGCAATTCTCACTGGAGAATTACTCATATTAATTACTCAGAAAGTTACATTAATCATATATCTGAAAACTAAATGTAACAAATGCCCTCGTGTCAGAGTACACCTGATTATGCATTATTTTAAAAGAAGGCGTACATAGAATGTCTTCAAGTTTAACAGCCAAACATTTTCAGCCTATTCTAACTGCAGTGGATCTAATCAAACAGAAAAGCAATGTATATAGATCATTTAAAATTTCATTAAAAAGTTATAATAAAAATTTAACGTTCAAAATAATATCAACTCTAATCTCATGCTATCGAACTTTTATGTCTTTTTTACTTTAAATACGAAGATCAAATCGTTTTGTTATTTTAAAATCAAAATAAAACCCTATCAGTAGACAAAAACATGATTTAAACATATATCATGTTCTTCCTCTGCAGTCTTCAACTGCCATACAAGTATCTAGCTCTAACAGGATATTTCCACTAGCAAACGATACGTTTAGCCAAAAGCGGTGAATATATACTCCTACTCGTTCGACTCTTATGTTAGGAAATCTGAGCTTTAAACTCTAGGACAGTGAAAGTTATATACTCTCATCCGTACGTATTAGAACACTTGCTGATCTCGTACAAAATATGGTAACTATTCTAGATAGTTAGAGAAATAAATCGATTAACATTTTGCATTTATACTAGACGACAAAGATTCAAAATACATGGAAAAGTAGTATGAAAACTAGTGTTTTTAAGAATTAGAGGAATTATACGTATATTATCTAAAGGTATTATATCTAAATCCCATTGAAAATATTTGATATTTGAAAATGCTCTAAAATGAAAATCCGAAATGAAAATATAATAGATTCTAACAGAAGAAATAGAATGTAATATTCAATATTATCGAATGTTTAATAGCAGGTATGAATATTAATATTGAAGAAAACTATGATTGATAGATATGGTGGATATAAGCGAAGAGAATATTTAACTGTATTACGTATAATTGGTGAAATTTTTATCGCTATACTCAATGTATATATACACAGTTTTTACAATATAAGATTCCAAACGAGATAGTTTCTTAAAAATTTTAATAATTTCCTAATAACAATTTATCAAATTAATTTATCAAATTAATTTCTCTTATTCCCCGCAATGTGGCAAATGTAAATGGAATAATTCGTTAATCTCGACTAAAAGAACTCGTTAATTTCGTTTCCATAATTTCCGTCCTCACCCTAATTCTCAGAAACAGTCGGATAGAAGTAACTTAATTATTCCCAAGCTAAATTCAAACCAGTAAAATAGAAAAGAAACTAGTAGAAATCAACGGAGGAACAAAGCTGCATTCAGCGCACCAAGTTAGAGACAAATTAACAAGAAAGATAACTTGTATCGTTTTTTTTCCTTTTTAGTCACCTTTAATTAAAATTAATCGAATATTAGCTTATTCAATTTGAAATAATTCTATTAAATCCATACTTTAAAACTCGTTTTAATATATCAAAACTTTATCGCAATTCTTTTTATTGGGGAAAAAATAGAAATGATAAAAATTTCATTTCTTAGCAAGTGAAGTGATATCAAATCGTTCATCAGATCCGAGAGGCTTGGCTTTGTTCTTTGGTCCACTGTTATTCGCTCTTTTTATCCTCTGATCTGAGCCGAGCTCGGGAAATTGCAGGCGTAAGAACTTGCCAGGAATTCGTTAATACCGTCTTTAAAATCTTTACCGTATCGAAATTCACGGGTCATTAGCGTATTTGGTGAGTGAATTCCAAACTTTCTTTCCTTCGTGTTGCTTTCTTTTAACTTTGTTTTAATTGATTTTTCATATATAGTATTTACTAATAAACTAGCCAATATACGTAAGTTTAATTTTCTTTAACATAAATTTTTACATTTTACGATAGGAAAGACGAGAGAAATTTATCTAAGAATCTAAACATAAATCTGAATCTAATTTTAGTATTATAATACATAGTTAATATTTTTCTTGCATTAATTTTTTAAAAACAAAAGGACTAACAACCTTGGCGGAATTGATTAATTCTGTATGCTTCATACATCTCAAAAGTCGCTTTAAACAAAAAGAACAAAAAGCTTTTAATCATCGTGATTTCAAATTTCAAGTTATTTGACTAGAAGTCGACTGACTTTAAGTAAATAATCAATATCTAAAATATTAAATAAAGAATATCTAAAATGGCTTAATTAAACGTATATATTTGTAAAATGTCTGTGAGAATGATAAAAACTCTGATTGAGTTTGTAACGCGAATTCGTCGCTGGTGGTCACTCCACGCTAGCAAGAATTCACACCTGGTAATTGAGACGGTGGAACTATTCACTCACTACTACTCTATCGGTTCGACTGAAAGAATGAAACAATACACAACACCGATCCTTTGTCACGAGTTCCTTTATTACGAACAGTTCGTTATACACAGGGTGTCCCAGTATTGTGGTACAACCTAAAGGAGGCGATTGTATATAAGAAAATATATCGAAAATATGGAACAAATGTTTTTCATTTGAGCTTTTGTTTTCGAGAAAATCGATTTTGAATTTCCTCCGAGTACGCATGCACTTGACTATATCGTGGTTAAACGAATCACCATACACACCATATGCCGTAGGTTTATGAGTAATAATAAGACATATAATTCTTAAGATTTACTTTATTAATGTCAAAATTGTTGAAAATGTTGGCCACCGTACTACATACACAGGTGTGCTCTCTGAATTAAATTTTCGTGCACGCTTTCCAACATATTTTCCGTTTTTAGTTCTGCGAACACCAAAATGACCATCGCGTTTAATTGTGGAAAACTCGTGTTGCCATCGGAATAAACTTTTGATTTAATATATACGTTTCTACATAAATGGATAAAGTAAATAATGGTTTGTATCGATATTCATTTAACCACAACATAGTCAAATGCATGCGTACTCGGAGGAAATTCAAAGTCGATTTCCTCGAAAACAAAGCATCAAATGAAGAAAATTTATTCCACAATTTGTATAATCACTGCTCCAGGTTGTACCATCAATACTGAGACACCCTGTATGCAAAAGAAGAAACAAGTTAGACATAGAGCAAAATTAGAACCATAGATATGACAGCGTTAATGGCACTAAAAAATACCATGTCGCCTTTGATATAGAACTTTATAAAATCACCAATATTTTATATATTACGTTATATATGAAATGTATCAATTTCATTTATTTAATTTTAACGCGTATCTACATTCGTTTACCCGAAAAAATCCCTCAGAAATTAATATTGTTTGACAAAGCGTTTGACAAAGAAAATGAATCGTTAAAGCTATTTAATAGTCAGAATGTGGAACGTCAAAGCTATTTGATAGTCACAATATGAGATGCCAAGACCAATGCGGATCGTGGCAGAAAATTAAGACAATCGGTCTTTACCGATATCCGACGTATTGATTGTGTATAAAGAAATGATAGAAATTTTCAATTGCACCTTACATTGTACATATACTGCATAGACTGTAGTGAATAACAACTTATTTAAAAATGATCGAACTAATCGATTCAAAGAAGAGAACCGATCCCGTAATAGTATTATGACAAACATTTTAATACCATCATTTTCGCAATATGAATCTCTTAAAAGCTGATATTTTCATTCTGCTGTGTTAAAAAACTGCGAATACAATTTTTAATAGATGGCTAATCCATTGCACACTGCGAAATTTCTATCATCGCAATTTAATGCATACGTACTTATATGTATATGCTTGTGTGATTCATGTAGAAATGTAGTAAAAAGGAATTTCTTTACTGTTAATGTTAGTAATTTCGTTGATTGAATTCAATATAATTTCTGAACTTTCCATAGAGGGCATAACGAACCTGTGATTTTTTACACGATCGGTATTTCAGAATGTGAAACACGATGTCTCATGAAGTGACAAATCACGTACCTCGTCTACGAGGATATTACAGAATATCACCTACCACCTAATACATTCTTTTATTCAACATCTCGTACGCAACATTCTTTTATCATTACACTAGTGTCATTCCCAACGTTACCGATCTAGCGTAGAATAAGGTTATAATATTTGTAGTGGTTAGAATTGAAACTAAATTTTCATAAAGAAAAGGAAATGGAATATTGTATATATGGAATATTAAATAGCATATAGAATGGTTTCTGAAACAAAAAATAACTAATTCTGAGTAAGTAAGCTCAAATGTCCTTTCGTAACAATTATCCTTTTTTGTTTTAATCATTTTCTTTTATACACGTTATTTCACTCTTGATCCTTTAATTACATAAATATATATTTAACGTACTAAATATATTAATATTCGTATTCTATAACAATTTTATTTATTGGGTTAATATTTGCTCAAAATTACAACTGAAAAAAGAGCGTATAACACATCAAAATATAATCCGATAATTACATTTTAACCAGTATTGTGAACATATAACGCAATTTAAATTTGAATTAAATTAGACATTAAAAATTTGTTTTGGACACAAAGAATGAAAAAAGAACTCGATTAAAATCACATGATTCGTTTCTAAACAAATAAAATAAGCTCGTTTTTCTATAACTTTAAATGCAAGAAGCAGCAATGTATAACTCAAATATTTCACCAGAACATTTTTTATTATAACACTTTATGACAATTTCAAGTAATTAACATCAAATTGAAAATACTCATTAGTATGAAACATATGTAGTCTTTAGCGGTATTTTCAAGAAGAAACATTCCAAAAGGCAATAAAGCGTGCTGAAAAAGAAATCAATTTGGTAGCCAAAAGGGCCATTAAAATACCTACTCGATGTAGACCCGATCAACAAACCGTAAATGGAATACCTCTTTTGTCTCGCAACACTAATTTACTAAATTAGCTTTAGAACAGCTATAAAATAGAAAATTCATCAAATAGATCACGGATGTAAATAAGGGTGCTTTATTATTCTGCTATACCGATTAATTTACTACTGATAGAACAAGAAAAAAGAAACAGATAATTCCCAAAAACACACAACACAGCAAGGTGTTTTAATCGTTTACGCAACGCTAATAAATAATAATCTATGCACTCATATTTAAATACACGCAACTGTAATTGTGAAAGGTCTTAAAGCAAATACATTACAAGCTATTGTTACATGATCACCTTTCGTGCAAACTTTTTAGCTGTAGTACATGATACAGGAAGTGGAATAGACACGTCCATAGTCCCAGTGAAATGATTTGGCGCATTTTATAAACGCAATACTAAAAAAGCGCGATCATTCGTTAATGTAACACTAAATAGAATGGTAATTAAAACAATCATGATGGAGGAATATCACAACATTCCTTAATTCTTTTCTTCAAATTGTTGTACGGATGAAAAGCTATTTTTAATATTAACCAAATTTATATGACCATAAATTGCAACTTTTGTACAAAATTAATTAATTCCTTTTTATTAATTCAAATTTTAAATAAGAAAAAATTCTAATACTATTCTGTAAGAAATTATAGTAATTTATAAGGAAAAAATTCTAAAAGCAATCGCGATATCTCATCATTCGCAACGTTACAGCAAACACGATCATTTCTTCGCGACACTAATACATAGAACAAACCGATGTTAATAGTTTTTCGTAGCTCTAATTCGAAACGTAATTAACACTCGTTCGCAACTCTAATCCAATTCGTAATTAATCACTCGCAACACTAACAAAACAACCGCGATTTGCCCAAATTAGTGGTAAACCAAACTGTACATCGCCCAAGAAACAAACTACTACTACTACTATTACTATTACTAAATACTAGAAACACTATTACGAGTACAGTGACAAAGTAACAAGAGTGATCTCCGATCTTGTTGATGATTCATAGAACGGGAAGCCATTAACCTGTTAACTTACGGGGTGCGTAATTAAAATCAAACAATAACGAATATACACGTCAAACGCAAAAGCCTACTTACAGACGAAATCCCGAGACGCCTCTAACACTCGAGTTTAGCACACTACTTTCACGCTCTAATTTACATACTATTTTCCTGAAATTGTTTAACCACGGCTAGCGAAAATTGCGTAAAACACGATATAAATACGTGTATATCTCAATTTTGATTAGAAATGTTTATAATTGAATGAGTATATGCGCCTACTAAAAAAACGATATTACTGCGATAAAGTATGATTAGTGTATCTATTTTTATCTAACGGGCTAATGATCTTTCATTTCGCATTTCCACGGCTTATTACAAATTATTACAAATTATTACAAATTATTACAAATTATTATGATTTTATGCTTTACTTTACTAATTTAATTTAAGGAATCATTAAAATTCTAATACTGAAATAAGAAAATTAAGAATGAAAAGGACTCTATGTATCTATCAAAAAAGAAGTTCAAGCTTAGTAGAATGTAATAATTGACGCCAAGTTGAATATTAATGGGAATAGCCTCAGGTGATTCCTTTGTCAAAGTACATTTCCAACAAAATGAAAGCAGTGTTTCAAACTTGTTGCTTTGATCCCAAAATCTGGCTGTCGCGAAGTGCCTTCTTGCATTTGATATTCAGTAGCTACATGGTTATACGGAGAAATTTGAACTTCAACAGCTTTATGTTTGAAATAATATCCGAGTTTATAACATAAAACATTACACAACAATGTTATTAGATCTTAAGATAAAATATGATTAAATCAAAAACATTACCATAGAATAACTGTAGTGAAATCGGAGGATATCCGATTTCTCCGTTATATTCCGTTTTAGTAATTCCAACATTCATTATCTATTGAAATATTCACATTTCATCTATTTACGCATATTCAGTGAGCTTTCATCGATACTATTGATATGCAATTTTAATCATCAAAATTCGCGATATGCAAAAAGACCTACCCTGAACTAATAAATAAAACGCATAAAAAGAAAATGTTGCTACTCACGGGTATAACAACTACCCGTAGTCGTTATGCTCGCTAAAAATTCTGCGTAGTACAACCTTAATCAACAACCTCAATCTTAAAATATTTGCATTAAAATTTTAATTTTTATCTATAATTAAATTTATATATAGAGATAAAAAAATTAATATATTTCATAATTAATAATTATATATTAATATATACTTATTTATATAATAATTGAATTTTTACCAATTTTAATCAAAAATTTAAGTTTTTTTATCGAAAAATTTTTATTTTATTACGATAAATACTTAGAGAACCATTTAATTTATCAAAATATTTAAAATTATACAAATTTTATTATTCAATTAAATTATTATTGGATATCTTTATTGGAATATCTATAATAATATCGTTGATATTTTATATCTATATCTAAAGTAGAGAGAGATATATATATATATATATGTATATATATATAAATATTTATATATATCCGTATCGATACGGACCTTTCATCCTACGACATGATTGGGTAACTAAAGGAACGAAAATGCATGAGACTCACCATTGCATACGAAGAATAGTGCCATCAATGTTACTGCAATTCAGAAAATGCCATCACGAAGGAATAGGATCCCATGATGCAACTGGAGGTTGTGAAAAATCTTCAGAAAAAAAAAGATAGAACTGTATTAAATTTAAATCTTTAGTGCTAATGAAGATTGAAATTCTAATAAACTGTAATAACGATAAACAATTACGATTCCAATCTACAAGCTTAAGAATTAGAAATTTAGAATCTAATGATCGTCCAAGCATGTCAGATGTTTTTATTTTATAGTTCAATACTTTCAAATTTTATTTCAATAAAAAAAATTATCTTTTTGATTAACGATGATTCAAACAAAATATGAAGAAATAAAATTAATGAAAATATAATAGACAAGAATACTTACTACATATTTTTAACTCTTGAAGAGGTTAGATTCTTTGAAGAGAAGCACTGATTCTAATACCGAAAGCTGATATCGAATTTAAAAGAAAATATGAGAAAAGAAAAATAAAAGACACTACGAACAAACACTGACTCAAATTTCGTGCGTGAATTCTAACTGAATTTTCAATTATTAAGAGCTATTGTGCTCTAAAAAATATTGGAAATAACACTGCGCAACAAACATTGACTCTACTGACCGCATTGCGCGCGATCATAAACATTCTCGGAAAATAAAGATGTATTAGTAAAGAGGGGGAACACAAAGGAAAACAAAATGTTTTATTTTCATATTTTACTTTTTCTTCTTCTAAAGTGTTTATTTAAGAAAATACTACTAAATCTGCCTATTAATTGTTATTTGCTCCTCAATAAGAAATACACATACATAAAATATTGTTTACAAATCATAAAACACTTCCTAATATTGCCAAATATCTATGAATCGATCGATCGAATTATTGATATGAATCGCTTTGCAAAAATCCAAGAAACTGCGAGTGTTCAAGAGAAACATTCTAACAATAAACTGTGTTTGTAAACAATGTTTCATAAATATGCAACTATGCTTGAAATAAATCAAAATGTTCCACTAAATTTCAGAACACTGCATAAAAGCTGTATCTAACCTTAAAATTGAAAGATATCTGTCATTGTGGTTCTTTCGTAACAATAATAAAAATTGTAATAAAAGTTATGATTCATTAATAATTATTTAATAAAGAAATAATTTAATATATCCATACATGAAAAAGTAATTAGTTTAATCTTTTTTACTTTCATTTTTATGTTCATATATCAATGCATGATAATAATACAATTATGCATTATCAATTACATATTATTATACAACGTATTAATTACTATGAAATTAGATAAATTATAAATTAGAAATCATCGATCCGTCTACTAATTCATTCATGACTTTTATTCGTTCGAGTTTACTCATGTAATTAACCAATAATCGATCGAATAATCTGTACAAAAGACAACTAACACAATTTAAAATAATTAAAGCCAACTATATTAACCTAAAGTAATAAATAAATAAAGTTTCAAACTGAAATTTTACCTCAAAAGTGTTAATACAATATTTGTATAAGTTAAAGCATTCAAATAATCGAATATATATCCAACCAACCAAAAGAAAAGCAAACATACTTAAAAAAGTATAAAATGTATTTAATAGTAGTGTATAAATACTTACAAGACAGCAACGAAGGATATTGCGCAGTTAATAGGTTAACGCCGCGTTCCGAATGAGTATACACATGTCTGCGTGATGACTTTCGACAGTCAAATGACTCCCCGCGCTACAGGTAAGTCTATAAGCTTAGCGGGGGGTAAAGGAGGGATAGCACAATTTGGTGGGATAGAATTCGCGCGCGGTTTATTCAAGATTTGAATCTAATCTATCTATATTTGCGCGCACTAATTTATTTTAAGAAAAAGAGAAAGTTCTGATTATATGTTATATAACTTTACAAGAATTATGTTAATATTAAATATATAAGCATATGTAGATATTCACATAAGGCTGTCAAAGGAAGAAAATCTTTTTATTACAGATGAATGATGAGATTTAAAAAATGTTTAAGAATGTCACAGAAGTAAAATAATTTTATCATTAAAGTATTAAATAAACTTTATATTATATATAAGTTAATATTAAATATTAAATAAAAAAATGCTATAGAAAGAAATTATTGATGTAGTTAAAATTACAGGATGAGAAAAGCAATAAAATTAATATTAAAACAGTTGTTTTTATTTAGAAAATATGTTGATAATTTCAACAATTTCAACTATTTTAGTATATTAGTTATTGAAACTTTTAAATATTAGATATTTTTAACTTCGATATTTCGCATTTCAATGTTATACATATAATATATGTGCGTGTTTTTATATCTTTTCTATTAGAGTTCAACAACATCCACACTTACAGGGTTTCAAAGAAGCCTTAACAAATCTTTCGAGTGTCAGTTCACATATAGCCACGATTCAACAGGGTTGTTCTATCGCGTTTCCGCGTTGTATGTATTATCTTATCAAAGAATATATCGAGAAACTGTAACGTTACAGTGAAAGAAAATGATCCTTTTGAAAGGTGTGCATTACTTTGTATCTTCATTTTTTGTTTACTTATTAATAAAGACACTACAAATCCTACGAATATACTTGAGAAATGAATACTTAACACAATGAAAAAGTTAAAAGTTATTACTTATCGTAAAAAGAACCTTTAACCTCGATAATTAATTTCCTAAAATTTGGAATCACTTTTCCAATTGTTCCTAAACATACTGAACCTTGTGCTGTGATTTTTAATCAATACTAAAAGATATAAAAAGTTATAGTTTCTACTTCGATAGATCTTTGACTGAAGATTTTTCTAAAATAACAAAATTCTAAACTGACATGTTTTTTAAATTCTTGAATTCATGGAATAGGTCGTGACTTCAAACTTTTGAAAAAATAATAAACGATAAAAGATATAAAATATTCAAAGTAAAATTGTCATAAGCGCAGTTTTATAAAATAATATAAAACAGATATAAATATAATATACTATTTTACGTGCTTTGATTTTTTATATACACTTTCTAACTATCGATGAATAAATATTTCTAAATATTTTAGGAATATTTGTACTATTTTTTGCCTCGGAAGCTCTGGGTCAGCTTAATGGTATAGTTGAAGCAAATTCATTCCCAAATAGCGACAATTACACTACTACGGACAGTTTTATCATTTTTCACACACCAAGTGAAGCACAACGTGATGGAAGAGAAATGGTAGCCGATGTTCTAGTTCATGGACCTAGAAACGACACAAATATTTCACATTTGAAGACATCTGTGATCTCTACAGATTGGAACAATTGGAATCCGAAACTTAAATTTCCTACGACCAGCTCCGAAAAAGAGTACAAAATGGCAAATTTACACTTGGACAGAGGAATATTTGTTTTTGATTTTCTACGAAAATTTCTGTCACTTATTCAACCTTATGACGTACCAGTTGGTAAAGTATACAATCTTGAAATCTTATTCATTATATTATATCTATACTTGTGTTTAAAATTTAATAAACACTTTGTATTGATATCATAATTTCAATTATGATATATTTTTTTATATTCAACATTGTGTTCTGTAAATAATGAAAGTAAAAATTACAAATAATAACAATTTACTGTGATATCCGTTTCAATGTTTTATGTTCAATGCTCCATTGTAGAAACGATATTAAACAATCATTATTCAATAATTCTAAATGGCAGAAGCATTTTCTAAAACAATATTTTATATTACCTATAGATTTATTGACAGATGCGATAGAAAACCGGTTAAGTACGTCAAGATTGATTTCAGAGGTAAGACAAATTTTTCTATGCTTTGTACATGACGCATTTTATCAAAGTATATAATGAAACTTTTTCTTTAATTTGGTTTAATTGTTAATAGTCAATACGCCTGGAAACAGCATTGCTGGCAGTGCTTGGTATGTGCTGCATTTTGTGCTGTGTAATACCTGGAATTGAGCTTTGGCTTGCATGTCGTCCAATAAGAGAAGATTACAAACCGAGTCAACATCCTAGCGCGCTTACATTTTTCCTGGCATTTTTTGTTTGTGTACTCGGGTAAGCAGTGTTACAAATACTGATGGTGAAATTTTTAAATACAAGTTGTTCTGCAACAGGTATAACAAACTACGAGAGATCGCTTTATAATACGATTCATCTCATTTGAAATCGCACAAAAATTGCAATCATAATTGCCGCTTTTTGTCTTCAAAACTTATGATATTTGCTGATAATCGGAAAAAAAATAAATTGTGCGAAATTCCAGTTTTCTTTCTCGAATAATTCATAAAATATTCAGAATTGTTAAAGATCCGAAAACTTGAACGAAACAATAGATCAACTCATGATGAGACATTTATGTCGATAAATTAAAGACATCTTCCATGTTAATAAGAATTGAACATTTAAGCATTTAAGCATTTTTCAACATTTCTTGTATACACTCGAAAATCCACTATAAGAAAATACAATAAAATTAACTTATACATTTTCTTTAAATTAATAACTTCTTCAAATATTGCTACAAACTCGCTTACACGTATTCATAAATCTGTCCAACTTACTTTTAGATTGGGCATGATTACAATGATCGTATGTAATGAGACAGTATCTGCAAGCGTGGAACAATTTCCAATTGTAGTTGAAACTGCCTTACAAGACTTAAACGATTATCATAGTAGCACAACGATTCAACTACGCAAATGCCTTTCAAGAAGTCTAGATGTGGCTAGCGAAGCAATTCTTGCAGATCTAGACAGTAAGTAGAATTTTGTTTTCTTCCACGTTGTACCTACAAATATCGTTTCTCCATATAATACAATAAATGTGAAAAATAATGGTATTGATCGCCCTCATGGAAACAGATTAAATTTTATTTGAAACATTTTTCCTGATAAAGAATAATTTGGGAGATAATTGTACGGAAAAATTAAAATGGAAGATCCTGGAAATTATCGTGTACAATTTAGAAATATAATTAAAAAATGTGAAGTTGAATACGACGCTAGGTACATTTTCGGAAGATAAAAAAAATGCGAAAAGATTTTTGTAATATTATACAATGATTATGAACGGAGAAATTAGAACATTCATGTGCGTGTAATGAAAGCTATAGAGATACTAAATATCTTATAATGGGTCTATCGTCGTTAATAGGCTAACCAGTCCTGCAAATTGAGCTCGTTAGTGTGAACAATACAGGGGATCGTATTATGTGCGTTTGCCATTGTACAAAGCCTGATCCTATCGTGTTACGTACTGATTAGTAAGAATATCTTATCAACAAAGTAATTTATTGATTAAATAGGATAGATCGTTTTAAATTATGATAAATCCATTTTTTTAAACCACCTATGACTTGAATATTAAGAAAGTAATAACAGTGATAGATTGTTTAAAACCCTTACAAATTTACAACATTTATTTGATTTAATCTCATTCTGCAATTTATTACGGTATTATGTTAGTACACGATACAATATTTTAAATTAGGAATGCCTGAAAATATATGGACGTACAAATGAGAAATGATTTTATAACTAATGATAAAATATAAGTATTACAATCAACCTACTTACATAAAGCGATGATCTGTTGTTGCATAACGCTTCCTTGGATAATCACACGCTCTCTCCCTCTCCTATTATTCTGCAACCCTAACCGAGTAACACGGATGGGGAACGTCACCTAACTGATTATGAGTGACACGTGTCGATCTTGTGTGATGAAATTTTATATTTATACAATTCGAAAATTTCGAAATATTACAATTTTTTATTGATTATAGTAAATTGTGCATATAATGCATATAATCACACAATGATGTCTAAAAGTATTTCATGCAAAGAGGTTGCGATTTTAATATTCGTGTGTGTATACGAACTTTTTTTTAGTATTTTTTAAATAGTTAAATCTGCCATCTTAAAACTTTATAAAGCGAAAATTGGAATATTTAAAAAAGAATCATAAGACTAAAAACGAAATACATGTATGAAAGAGATACGAGACTTTGGAAAACTCTGTACATTATTGTTTTGAACATTGAGCTATAAGTTGACTCGCTCTTAAAATGTTAATATAAAACATAATTAATATAAAAATATGATTATATTATCTAATTTTTATAGTGATATAAAAATTAGAATTTTATATTTAACCTAGAACTTTGTAATTAGCAAATGACGCGATTAGTTCATTTAGCGATGTACGTCGCGCGTGACGCACGATGTAACTGTGTTGGAATTCGCGAATATTGAACGCTGATAGTGACTGAGGAGTAATCTCTAGTATGTCGCTTGACTACCTCACAAGCGGAATTGAGCTGCATTCTCCTTAGTACAATGCGCCAAGCGCTCAATCACGCGACAAGCGTTCAAAAGGTAGACGTCGATTTCCCTTTAAACTACTGCTCGAAAAATGACTCAGTCCAGCCGATATCCGTGAAATCTATTATAGTCAGTAATCGCAATACGAATTGTCAAGCGTTTTGACATCTCTATAAACACGATATTGTTCAAATTCTAATTGTCTTCTTACGTATTTTTATCAGTTTATCAGTCATATGGAATTATTATGGAATTTTAATGATGTACAAGGCAAATTATCTACCGCAAAAGCGGAAATATTACGTATTTATGTAAAATAAAAATATGTTTATTTGTTGCAGATATAGAAGAATTATTGGGAAAGCCAGTGCAGAATGAATTATCCACTGAAACAGGACTAGATAACGCCTTAAATATGCTTGTAGATCTCGCAAATGGTAAGAGAACTATGACTGGAGTATTCGTAATGTATCTATTTTAAACGTCAAAATAGTGAAATTAATAAAAGTAGAATAGTAGAAGTAAAGTAAAAGTAAAATCAGTTCTCTTATTGCGACTGACACTTTAATTAGTGAAATGGATATGACCACGTCCGATTTTGCATGTTTATGACGACGTGGTTGTGACAAACATATTGTACACATTATTTATCATTATAATATTATTATATTTCAGCCAGCTATAAAATTTCAAGTAATGTTGAATCTTTATTAAGCGATGGTGAAAATATTCGTAGTCTTGGGAAGCAATTAAGTCGTGAAATTGATGATTTACGTCGAAATTTGGAAAGCATATTGAGAGCTTGTACCGGACGCGATCGTCCCCTTTGTACCATTATTGATTCTTTTGGATTACGATTAGCTTTACGGATAGATCAGGCAAATTGAATCTACTCTTATAAAATAAGTATATACTATTGTACGCTCAGTGCAAAATGTATAACAACGGTATTTGTATTTTTATAGTTTCTGAGAGATGATCATTTGCTGCGTTTACGTGATTTGAAACGAGAAAATTTTACAGAAACTATTCGTCAAGCTCGAGGAGAGTATATGTACATTCCACAACATATTGCGAGGAATAGTTTAGAAGTTCGGAATCGTAAGTAAAAATGTTTGTTAATAGTGTATAATATTAAGCATCAATGCGAACTGTGAGTGTAGGAATAATTTATAGAAGGATTGTGGTAACACAAATATTAGTATAAATACTGTTAATACATATGTATATTGCACGTCTATGGTTAAATTTTTAATATTAATTTATGAATTAATAATATCCTTATTATCTTGATTGCATTTGGAAATACAGCGAAAGATATAATCAAATAAAAAGGAACGTCTTTCAGAAATTCGACGTGAAGTGAATAAAATGCGTGCAAGAATCTTTGATGAAGCACGAAATATGGAAGCAAGCAATTCCGAGCTCGTTAAACAATTAGAATTTGCAAGGCATCTAGTGGATTATACGACACCATATATAATAGTCTTCGAACATGTCAGATGGCTTATAGGTATTGGTAAGTAATATATTTCCTTAAATTATATGTATATATGTATATATCTTCTAAAATTAAATTTTTTTTAAAGAATATGTATAGATATAACGATAGAAAGAGACAGAAATTTATATATAAAAGACGTTGTTTATGAGAAGAGCAAATAAAAAAAAAATAAAAGAAATATAAAATAACTACAGTAGTAAATCAATAAAATACTATGGCTTTTATTTATATTTTATAGGTGCCGTACTATGTATCTTAATTGTCTGGTTATTATTGTTAGGAGCTCTTTCTTGTCGTTGTGGTTCTTCTGAAGATAAAGTACGACTTACACTTTTATGGTGAGTATGCTATATTTAATCAAATTTAGTGCATTTATTCTCTTAGTAATATTACAGTGTAAATAATACTAAATTCTAAAATAATTTCCATTTGTATACACACATACACACACATTTTAATGAAATATGAGAGATATTTCTCGGTAAGATATACTTTTTTTGTTGGGCATTATACCTTAGAGAAACATAAAGACTATTATTAAGACTTTCTCATAGAGAATAAAAAATTGTAACTGTACTTAATTATCTTTTATTTTTCCTTTCTTTCTTGCATCAATCAAACAGCAAAATTATGAATTGTGAAGTATCGATTGCAATTTTTACATTTCAGTGGTGTATTTATGGCTTGTTTCATCTCAATTATATTATGGGCAGTTTTTCTAATGACTTTGATATTATCGAGTCATACAGAAATGTTAATCTGCCGTCCACTTCATGATCCGAATTATAGTACAATGCAAGCTATCTTGGAAACTCGAATATTCTTAGGAAAAAGATTAAGCGTATCTTTGAAAGATCTATTCGAGTAAGTCGATTGATTTGTTTGATATATATTAGAAATGAAAATTTATCGTATCAATAATGCACATTTTATTGTAAATGGTACAACTAATAAGAGAAGTTACCCATAAAATAATATTCTAGCAAATTATATAAATAATGTTCTAGGAAATTTTAACAATATATAAATTGATGCATTGATTTACAAAATAATGAATAATCTGCAATTACAGAAAATGTCGAGAAAACGAGCCCGCATATCCAGCTTTTGGATTAGGCAGTACAATGAAGTTAGAACAACTTACTGCATATTGGACTTGGTCAAGCTTTACCAGAATTATACTAAAAATTAAGGTTGAATTGAAAACTTTAAAAATATTTACGCCGTATTTGCGACAGCAACTACATAATTTATTATATGCTTGTGGCTTGAATTTAACAGAACATAGGATTATGGTATAGTAAATCCTTGATTAACACTTTCTATAGATAATTTAAATTTTTTGAAGTATTATTTGCCATTAGATCCAAGGAAGAATATTAAATAAAGATTTGGAAGCAATGTCAGATCAACTGGACAAAGTTACCGAACAAATGAGCGACAGATTAACAGCCAGAAGCTTGGAAACTATTGTAATAAATATGCAAGATTTGACTCTAAGGCGAGTGAAACCTTTAATGAAATTACAGAACGCATTGTTATATAAACTCGCTGCATTAGAATTGCAAGTGCAACCATTACGACAACAGGTTAATCAATCGCTTACTAATTTGAAGACTATTCAATATTATATTGATAATCAAGGAGATAAGATTGCTCAATTGGTACGTATTATTTGACTTGCCGACTCGAAATAAAATTTAAAATTTTGTAATAACCAATTTAGTCTCTGTTAAGGTATAGAGAGAATTCGGAAATACAAATAGTTTACTTTATTTCACACACAACAACTATACATATATATTACGCTTTGGAGACCTCGATAACCTTCTTGCATGCACGCTTGTTGTCGACCGACTCCACCACATTCTTCTAACGGCTTCCAACCGTTTTGTCTCAACTCAGACCTAGACGCTCGCTGATGCATACACACCCATTCACATGTACAGTGTAAATGTATCATCTACCTAACAGTCTCAAAATAATCAACCATAAGTTTTACTAATTATCTACATTGTAAAGATAATCTTAGCCCTTTGCACTCGAGAGGCGACTTTCAGTCACCACGGCATTCCGTATTGCAACTCCTGTGACGAGCGAGAGACGATAGTCCCAGTTTATGCTAGATTTCGACATCTCCAATTGATGAGAGTGCAATATTGGTTCGTAAATTGGTTCCTTAGCTGTTTGTGTTCTTTGTTAGGAAGTGTGAAGTGTTAGACTTTAAAATGGAGATCAAATATTTAATCCCATATCCCACCGAAACTATGGTTCAACTATGGTATTGAAACAACGTCTCCAATGTTAGTTCGGGTTCGACGATCATGGTAAAAGTATTATAGTTTAGAAACCCTAAAAAAGTGATTTTCACAAGTGAAATTAGCTCAAACGAAGATGAGCTTGATTTTGAACTGTTGAAAAATGAGATTAATTATATCAAGAATGCATCTTGGTGAATGTTTTATAAGTTATCATACAAGCAATACAGAAATTAATATTACAAAATCATATTTTCAAACATGTAAATATAGATAAATTATTAGAATATAATGTTTTGTAAGCTAATTTGTATATGAAATCATTTTACACTAGCTGTAAGACACGCGTCACGTATACGCTAAATCATCCGGAATAGCTGCTACGGAGCAGTGCAAAGGGTTAAAATATAGTTCTAGATAAAAATGTTAAGTTGAGTTAGAAAGACAGAAGACACTTTCGTTTATTTGATTGAACACTGTATTACGAATATTATACTTCTTGTACAGAAAACAAAGCTTTACACAGATCGACTAGCTAATTATTTGGATCAATGGAGATTCCACGTATTGTCCGAAATGGGCAATGGAGTAGCAAAATGCCGACCGCTTTGGGACGTCGTAGAAGGAATTAAACTTTTACTATGTAGTCATTTTTTAGGTAATTTGGTACGTATATATTGGAAGATATTATAAATATGCTTCAAAATATTATTCGAATAAGAGTTTACTCTTTTTTAACTTCTCAGAGTGGATACTGGTTTGCTACGTTTTTATGCATAGTTATTATGATAGCAAGCACACCAACTGCTCATATTTTGTCTTTGATATATAAAAAATTTCCATCTGTTACAAAGGACGCTACTCTTATATCCACAAGATCGTAAGTACCAAAAATTTTCTGTTTGATATTTTGGTAAGTATTTTGATTATTTTATGACATTATGCACATTGTGTATGGAAGATTTAAAAAGTTTTAAAAGGTAACGAAATAAATAGATAGAAAGAGTATTTTAGAAGAACTTATTTTAGGATACATATTTATAGGCAAATTTATAGATTAATTAAAAATTATTCAAAGATATTAAAAATTCCAAATAACTAATTATTTTAGAAATTTCATTAAGTACATTTATTATGCTAATATATAATACGTACTACACAATAATTATGTATTTTTAATTTCAGAGCAGATCCTCCGACCGAAACCAACGAACAAGAAAATTGGAATACACCCGAGTAAGCATACATTTCAGTTAAAAACGATATTTCCATTGATATGAATTACATAATTATATAGCTAATACCCTTTCAAAATGTAAAAAATTATTTAAATTTTCCATAAGTAAGGATTCGTTTAAGTTTAGTATTGTTTAAAAAAATATGTAACTGACAAATATGAAAGATTTATATTAAAGATATATTGTACATTGTATGTCTTTGAGTTATTTTCCAATCTTACTATTGTAGTATCTTCTTATTGGTAGACTTTGTTCTTTTACTATAGGTACCATATTGTTTCGAACATTTCAAATAATTATTTAATAAAATTGTAGTTTTCTCATCCTAGGAAATAGCTCATTTGTGCAGTTAATTTTTGCATATGTCATAAAATTCACAATTTTTTAAATATTTCTAACAAGTCACTCTTCTAGTAAATTGACGATACGTATAGCTAGTTCAAATGGACGTGCTTTAAAAATTCATCCGCAAGAATGTCATAAAAATCTAATGACGTATAAAAATAGCTAAATAATCTTTCGTAGATGACTCATCAGGTATCCATTGTCGTCTCAACAACCTGTTTACGCTAAGTTTGAATATAACTTGCTACTTGCTTTATCTCATCCATACAGTTGAGTGATTACACAAATCCAATTCACAATCATTCATCCAAGTACTAATATATTTTACATATAACTCAGTGAAGAATAGCTTTATAGGAATAGTTTTATCACCGTGCAATCATACTCAAAAGTCACAAATGTATAGTAATGTGTATAGTAATTTATTGAAGCCAATATAATACGTAATATTTATAAATATAAGCTTGTATGAATAAACATTACGTAAATATCAAATTAATAGAGGAAAGTATATTCAGCTAGATTATATCCATCGTAATAATAAAACAATTCATTTCCAGACCACCACCACCACCACCACCCGAACCCGAAGAAGGATGGCAATAAAAATTAGAAATATTTCACCGGATAATTCATCCATATTCCTGTATTTCTGCATAATATATTTTCACTTTTTGCAATCAGTACTTAATGCTTATGAAAGTTCTAATTGATTAAACGATATAAATATTTGAAAAATTAAATTGTTGTTATTAATCTCAATAAATATACTACTTTTTTATTTATACATTGATTAATTAACTTACTTGCCCATATGTGTATACATTATGCGTATACATATGTTCATGTCATTATAACAACAACTTTTCAACTCTAAGATTTTAATATAGTCAGATATGTAGTTTAATGTATATCTATGTATATTGGACTGTATTACACAAAATACGAACCCGTTCTGTTGAGTAGGCAGCAGTAGCTTGTCCGGTAGATAAATCCCTGCAAAAGAACTTCTTACAACCAAAAAAGTCTTCACACAGCCAAAAAAGTTGAGTCTTCATTCTTGTTAGTGAATGACACGACGAGAAGTTGACACCGTAATTTATCCTGCTCAGCACCTCCTGGTAATTGTGAAACAAAGGTGGACAGTTTGCTGTTTTATGATACATTGAAAGTTTTATATAAAAAGAATCCAAAAAATCCACCTAGGTCAACAGACCGTACAGATATATGAAATGAAAAATTTGTCAAATATAAATACTTATAAAAATACTAACTTATGGAAATCTTTTTATGATATTATATCTGTTATGCAAAACATTTTGAAATTTCAGTAGCTCTATAATAGGACTGTATCGACATAGTAAATAGTAAAGCAGTTCTATGAATTACAGTAATTCTTCACATATTAATAACTAAATTAATATTCACAAAATACTTTGTTTTTAACAAGCATTCGTGTAATTTATTTAACTTTTACAAATTCTGACATACGTATAAAAAAAAAGAACACATTTAGTGTTCCGACATAGAAACAAAAGATGCACTACTAGCTTCACCCCACGAATTTTTGGCAATGCAGTGATACATTCCAACATACTCTTTGGTGACACGAGGTAATTGCATCCATGATGTTCGCATAAGAGGTTCCGGACCGACGCTGCTATGGACTGTCGCTCCTTGGGCTTCACCTATCCACATAGAAATAGTAAATTATCACTTGTCTTAATAGATACATTTAATCCAACTAAATAATGTATTTGTAAATTATAATTATCGAACTAAACAACGTATTTATAAATTATAACTATGTTATTAAAAGCGTACCTGGCAGTTTCAAGACTTTCCTCCCATCTGCTGCATGAAATTCCCAAAAAATATCGGGAACAGGGAAGCCTTTCGCTTCACAATTTAGTGCTAATCGTTGGCCAAACACTGATAAAACATCTTCTAAAGGAGATAAAATCCAGGGACGGCTTTGACACGGACCAAGATGCTGTAACGTCAAGGAAGATGAACGTTTCCGTCTCATTGCCTCTTCATGCAGCGCACAGGGTGTTGTGTACGTTTTATTATCATTACCACACGCCGGAGTTTGTTCCATACAAACGCAAGTGGCTTCTGGTTCGTCCTATATATAATTAGAAATCATTAATTTAAATGAGTGTTCTAAAGATACAAATTTATTCTCTAACTCTTTTCTACAGAATGATTCCGCAACTGAAATATTCCACACCTATTTTTTGATTTAGAAAATATATGTTAGAGAAGAAGTGTGAATAAATATGAATAGTTAAGAAAAAATTAAATTTTCGCAATTATATTCATGTTACAATCGTCCGTAATGTATGTGCATATATTTTAGAAAATTGCGTGCATTAAAACCTTCTTGTCATTCCGCGTGAAAAAGTATTAAGTTTTTTTTATGAAATTGCAACATTCTAAATGATAAAATACATTGATAGCTTTTACAGTCAGTAGTGATACAATTTGATAATGTTTCTCTACGAATTCAGTAGTACGTATCATTGCTTTCCACGCCCTACTTATGAATAAAATCGACATCCGCCATTTCTGTATCTGCTTAACGAACAAGGCAGAAAGTCTTTCTTCTGTAACGATGATACAAGAAAAACGGTTCTGTTTTAAAATAAAAAATGAGATACGATATTTTATTAGAAATTAGCTAGATGATATTTCATTTAAATATACCTCTTTCCGGAGGTCCGACCTTAACTTGCACTCATAATTTCTTGCACATAGACCATCGTTACGACGTTTCGAAGGCAATCCAGGTATACTAGAATTCCAACAAGGTTCGCCATCCAATCGAGCACATATACCAGTTGCACAACATTTACATGGGTCGAGAACAGAACCTAATAAACATTTTCCAAAATCTCCCGGACACCTATATATAAACAAATCTTTTCAAAATTTACATTTACAAGATTGAATAAATGAAATTACTATTTTGATTTACAATCGATTTATGTCACAAATACAAATTTTTCGAAAAATAGTAACTGTTGAAGAAATGTCGAAACTTTATACTTTTTATTTTTAATGATTTTATGTTCTATTCGTCTTATCCAAATAATATATTAATATATTTTGTAGTTCAGTAAAAAATCGACGATGATTATCTTTGTATTTAATCTAAACGTAATACAATAATAGTTTATAAATTGCAATTTATTATATCAATGCTAAACTATCAAGTTCAATGTCCTCGCATCATAGCTATAGCTTGTCTCTCCATGTACGTTATATCACTTTGACATTTTTACCTTCCATTAAAAAATCAGCATTAAAATTAACCATGTTTGTAAAGTAAATATAAATTAGGACACAGAATATAATTCATCCAAATAAACGTATTTCTAATCCTAATAATTACCTATAATCGCCACACTCGATACATCCTTCGATGCGTTTCTCCTCTATGATCTCCGTATCTTCGTTAATTTCGATAGATGCAAAAGCGTTTCTTTCGAATATTGCAACACAGAATATAAACAAGTACGACAACGATAACACAGGAAGTGCTCCTTTACGCGTCATCTCGCTGACTAACAAGGCGAGAGTACTGACAAAGAGAGAGTCCCTTTCCTTGATTTCTTCCTAAGGGGGAGTAAAGATCCCCCGCGTTTCGCATAACATAACATTAAGAAACAATCGTGCAATATAATAAATTAATACAGAAATTATAGCTTAACTTAAAAATTATTAAGGTTTCCCATATACATTTTCTACATCAAATTTTTATTATACTGTACCCCTACCTTAGAGCATATCCCTATTTATACCCCGCTTTACATTTTCTCATGTTTCTCTATTTTATTAACAATTGAAGAACATTTGAACATGTTCAATTTCTTTCTGTGAAATTTTAAAAAGAACATATGACTTTAACGAAGAATGTTAGTTCTCGGCTCATTTGAATTATTCAAGTTATATACAGATATTTGAACATAACGTTACATTCTCTTAGAAAGAATTTATAGTAGATGCTTAAAAAATATCAATAACTCTGAAATCAATGAGCAATGTTTGGATAAATGTTTCACAGCTGCTTTCGACAAACAATAAAAATATTTAAAGATAAGGGGTAATTGACGTGTAAAGTCTTTAGAAACCTCTTTCTATTTGAGTACACTTTTAAAGACGCTATATGTTAAACGCTTGCAAAGAGATACTTCCGAAAGCGGATATTGCGAGAATAAAGCAACTGGCGTCTGGACAATCAATCAATTAGACGGTCAACTAGTTGAAATACTATTACCCACGCGACTCTCTGTTCTTATCATACAAAATCAAATATACGTGTACATATGTTTATTATTTCCATGTACACTTACAGAGTAAATAAAACTGCTCAATTGTCTGATATAGATATATTTCGAATTGTTTCTTAAGCGACTTGTAATAATTATTTATGCTATTTACTTGTTTCAAACTAAATAAAGTAATTGATTTTACATATAGGATCAGTGGATTAGAACGAGGGAAATTATGCTAGACTTAAGAAGATGACTAAAGATATATTTGCAGTATTTCTTACAATTATTTCAGTAAATCTAACAGACCTACACTCTCTGACAACTCTCACGCGACTTCTGATGAATTCTTTCATGGTTCAATCACTGTGTATTTTCGAGCGAATGAACAATTTTCTCGTAATAATCGCTTACGGCACAATGTTGTACTAGACGTAGTACATGTTCCAGTTTCAATATTTTGCATTATAATTTATTTTAATAGAAAGTCAATGTAAATGCGTTATTGATTACAAAAATATGAAAATACAGTCAAATTCTAGACGCACACCACATTCTTACTACTTTTTTTTGATCCTCAAACATTAATCATCCACGCCATATTTACTCTTATAACTGGACTGCGGATCTTTATGCATTTATAGAAAATGTAAAGGTACAAAAATGTACAGAATGAAATCATATATAAATTATTAAAAGTATAGTATCGTTATAACATTTAATGGTATAATCTTATCTTTCGTAGTATCTATCGAAATATAAATTTACATAAACATCCAGAATCTACTTATATCAATAATGCTCAAAAAGATAAAATTTTACTCCTTTGTTATTGTAACGTGAATTGCAATGGATTCCGCGCCAAATAAATCACTTTCTGTCAGGGATTAAAAAAAAGTTTTGGTGAAATCTTGTAGTCTTGGTGAAATTAGTGAAGAGTAAAATAGATGAAAGAAGTGAATAAAATGATGACTTACCCCTTCCCACTTAATTTCACATGGACTAAATTATATTTCACATTGAAAAATATTTCTAATATCAATCTGAATGTGATCGATTTAAGTAGAGCATCTCGTATATAAACAGGGGACACACATGAAAATTTGTAATCAAATAGAGAAGTACAATTTAAAAATGATCAATCGAAACATATCGACATGTATATCATTTTATGATATTCGTGATTATCCACGAATATGATAATTTTAATTCACTGAAACACTGATACTTCATTGAGATTATACTTATAAAAAACCAGTTATTAATTATAATACATGTAATATTTAATAAACTTCTTTTTAATCTTTCTTTTCTTAATCTGATTCTGACCCTGAACTAACATCCGACTCATACTCTTCTACACTGATAGTAAATTTGTATTCCTGGTCACAACCTAAATAAGCATCACTCATGAAATACAAAGTGTAAGAATGTTGACCAGGAGCAGGTGCCACAAAATCGAGTTTGACCTTCGCCTTTTGTTGTAGTGTCAACCTCTTAATCGATAACAAAGAATTAGTCTTCGGATCGCCGATAACAACCCACCACCCTTCTTCGCGTTTTTGTGGGAAGAAAGGTGCTACAACTGGACCTGTCACTTCATCTTCTCTTTCAAGCTGTACAATTACATTTACTGTACCACCACTGCGTAATTTATCTTTATCTTGAACTTCATAAGACATTTCTATATTTGGATAACGATTACAAAATTTAGCAACATCTGCCATTTGAGTCTCAGATAATTGTAAAAGACGATTTCTATCATCATCTTCCAATTCCATTACATCAAATACCGTTTCTACTCCTTTATCTGTACAACGTTTGATAGTTTCAGGTGTAAAATGCGGTAATTGTTTGAGGTACGAATCCTTAGACCACATGGCTTGTGTAACCATCTGTGCTAGTTCCATAGCAGCCACAGCAGGAGCTAACCAACCAGATGAACTAAGAACATCAACACAAGCTTGTATTAATCTTATAGCTTTGCTTAATACTAATTCTGTATCTTTTTGTAGTTCTGGACCAAGTAATATTCTGGATAAATGTGCTTGCAATAGAAGTTGTGCTTTCACATGAGGGTCAGCCATCCTTGTAGCTTGAGGTGCATGTGGAAGTCTTGTTGCCAAACTCCTTAACAAATTTTCTTCACGCTGCCTAACTGGAACATTTTCATATTCAGCAGCAGCTGAGATAATTTCCAGCAAACCTCTGATTTTGGTTTTATTATTTAAAGAAAGACTGAACAACTCAATTGTCGCATAATTAATGTAATAATAAGCTGCAATCATGCCAAGATTCAAAGGCAAGGTGTCCATTTCATCTTCTACAGCGACACATTTTGCTTGCTCTAGGTCGCTCAAAGTACTTTCAACCAATTCAGATAAATGATCTGATAAATGTCTATGTGTAACACCTTGTAATCCATAATAATTTGGATTCTGTGTAAGTCGTCTATATAAGAAAGTCCATGTAAGATAATCAACTGCGTCTTGTTTATTTTCAATTGTTTTAGTCACAATTTCTGCGTTGAAATGATCATGTAACCTATGATCTAAATGACTTTCTACAGGCAAAGGTTCGTTTAAGAATTTCTTAAAGAAGTCTTTCTTTGAACTCTGGCAAAGAAGAACACATTTGGCATCGTCATCTTCTAACGGACGATTTGCACGTGCTACCATTTGTAAAACATCTGTAATTGGATAATCTTCGTATGCATGTGTCTTTCCATTGTAACATTGGGTATCCATAACAACAACAAGATGAGAGCTAATAGATAAACCCCAACAAAGGTCTCTCGTAGCAACTGCTATTTGAATAGCACCACTATCGAAAAGTTGTTCAACCAGATGTCGATCATCCACAGACAGCCCCTCATGAAGATAAGCTACACCTTGTGAGAGTGTTTCTTTCAATGTTTTATCTGTCATTCTATCTAAGAACGGTTTGATATCAGCTTCTTCTGCGTGGAAGAATCGAGAAGGTTGTCCTTCAGCTGCAGTGAATGTTAATAAATCTATGGCTGTTAATCTGGCTTGACGACGAGTAGGTACAAAAACAATGACTGGTTTATGAGATGCATGTCTAAGTATTGCATTATACACTGGTTTTGCCATAGCAGCTAATCTAGATGCATTGTGAGTAATATTTATTCCTTGTACATGCAACTCTAGAGGTACAGGCCTAACAGATGGATGGAAATTGAATGTTGCAGCAGCAGGTGCACCTAACCATTGAGCAGCATCTTTAGCATCAGCAAGTGAAGCTGACAATGCTATAATTCTGGTTGGTTTATCTAGCTGTGAAGAAATATATCGTGCCCTTGAACATGCAACCTCTAATACAGGCCCTTCTTCTCCACCAATTAATTGAAGTTCATCAACAATGAAAAGTTGAATGTTTTGTACATTTTTTCTTTGTTTCCATCTTCGTGATAATACATCCCATTTATCTGCAGTTGTTATTATGATCTGCCCTTTTGCAAGCAATTTTAAATCTGTTCCTGTTTCACCAGTCAGAAGAACTACCTTCCTACCTAGTTGTTGATTAAACTTTGATGACCAATCCACATAAACTAACTCTGCTAAAGCTTCTTTACTAACCATGTATACAGCTCTTCCTTCTGGATTTTGGGTAAGTAAACGTAATACAGCAAATTCTGCAATTGTTGTTTTACCTGAACCCGTAGGTGCTCCAACAAAGACATTATCATCTGAATTATAAATAGCATTAAAAACTTGTGTTTGAATTGGATTAAATTGTGGAAATTTATCTGCATAAATGTTTTCGAACTTTGAATTACGTAACGCAGTAATTGGAAGCGGTTGTAAATCAAGTAATTCAGTTGGTGGTAAATTCTTTTCTGGCAAAATTAAATGTCGAAAACTGACAGGCAGTTGAGTTTCCGCCCCAATCCATCTATCTGATACCACACGCAAGAAATATTGTGGTGGTAAAGGCTCAAATACAGGAACAAAAAATTTGATCAAATGTTCGTCTGTTGCATATTTGGCCTTGAGTAAAAAATATTCATGGTGAAGTATCACTTCCGAATCTACATCTTCAACTAAAATCCAAAATGCTTCAGATGCTCCATGTATTTTTTCATCCCATTGAAAGTCTGGTGTAATAGTTAGTTCTACTCTTAAAGTAGAACGGGTAATCGGTTGAATGTGCGTCGATAGTTCTAGTTTTGGAAATTGATGAATATATTTATGTATAGTTTTACCTAGCTTTGGTACTCGAATCAATTCACCGATTTCATTCGGTCCTAAATCATACAATCTTTCCCAGGGAAAATTCTTTTTTTCTATCTTTTTTACAATTTCCTCTGGCATTTTTCTGAATTGCCTAAGAGGTGACATCGATTGCCACATTCTACGATCTATCATTTTACATAAGGATAGACATTTATCCCCTAGTTGTGCCCAGCCACGAAATAAGACGATTTCAAAGATAGCTCTCATTAATCGCGATGCGGATTGAGTAACAAATACCATATCAGACATAAGAGCAAATCCTTCAAGTTTCAATTGAGAGATGTATGCTTGTAAAAGTACATTGACTTTCGCACTTGCTTCTTCTATACTTTCTTTTACTGGTATTGGTACTCTCTCCATCAATTTCTGTAATTCTAACTTCTCTTCTTCTCTAACGTTTATATGTTTAAATTCACTAGATAATGAAAACACTCTGAACAATTCAATTTCACTTAGAGTACGTTTTAGTAATTGATTGTATATAGACATCGTATCATGAGTACAATAATAATGCGACGCTATTCGACCTAGTTCAGTAGCTTGGAAATTTCCAGATTTTCGATCATATTTAATCAAACCACTGCGATCTAATGCTACTGCGGCAGAATGAATAAGATCTGCTCTGTGTAATTCAAGTAGTGGATCTTCTTTTAGTTTATCCTGGCTTATACTATATAAACTTGGACAACGAAGCATTCTAATGTATAAGTATGTGTATCCTAACCAAGTAACTGCATCTCTAATATTCTGTATAGTGCCTAATACTATTTCTGCATTTAACATATCTGACATTTTACTAATTAATTGTGATTCAATAGGTAACTGCTGATTTAGTAGGGACAAATAATATTGAAGTTCACTATGATTTGTAATAAGAATACCTTCACCTTTTGTATCATACTGTGGACGACCAGCTCTACCCAACATTTGCAACACGTCTAGAGCACCTAATTCAACCCATCTACCTTTCTCTGGATTATAGACTTGAGTTCCTTTTATGATAACTGTATGTGCTGGTAAGTTAACACCCCACGCTAAAGTTGCTGTGGATACTAGTACTTGTATATGTCTGTCAGCAAAAAGATCTTCAACTAATGTTCTGTCTACTCTTGTCATACCAGCATGATGAATAGCAAAACCATAAGGTAATAAATCTTTGAGTTCTTGATTTTTAACTTGTTCAGCTTCTGTTCGTAAAACTTCCATTGATGCAGATCCTTCTCTAAGAAATTGTCCCAATGTATCTTTTTCCAAACACATATCTCTAATAGCACGTGCTGTTTTCCCAGTTTCTTTTCGTGAATGAACAAAAACTAGAACTTGATTCCTGCCAGCATGTTCCATTGTTTTCTCATATACAATTTCATTCATTACTTGAAAACGTTTCAATGCTTTCTTTTCTGTTACACCTATATATTGCTGTTCTAATGCAACAGGTCTAAAACTATTATCAAAATAAAATAATCCTGATTCTGGTTTTATACGTAAAAAGGCTGCGACGTCCTGATAATTTGGTAATGTTGCAGAGAGACCAATTAGTCTTACATCTTCCTGTGTTGTTTCAATATTCCTGATTGTTCTAGCCACTAATGCCTCCAAAACAGGACCTCTCTCATCATGTAGCAAATGAATTTCATCAATAATAATTAATCTAACCAATGAAGTAAAGGTTTTCTCTCCTCCTTTTCGCGTTATAATATCCCATTTTTCAGGAGTGCAAACAATAACTTGAGTTGCAGCTATCTGTTCCCTTGTTAATTGATGATCACCGGTTAATTCCGAAACGGTTAAATTATACGTGGATAACCTTTTACCAAAAGTTCCAACCATTTCTTGTACCAAAGAACGCATTGGTGCAACATAAATTATTTTGAATTCATCCGCGTTAATTGTACTATCTGCATTTATATGTTTTCCAATTTCACGCATCATACATAAAAGAGCAACATTAGTTTTACCAGCACCTGTTGGTGCACACAGTAGTAAATTCTCATCGCTTTCTAATGCAGCTTGATATAAACGACTCTGAATTCGGTTTAATGTCTTAAATCCTTCAAAAGCTGGTTGCACGTATTTTGGCAATTGATCAATTGGGTAAAGTTTCTCGTTTTCTGCAAATGGTTTTGGTTTTAAAGCAGGAACATGAACTTCTTCATATCTAGAAAAGATAAAAGATAGATGATATAAAAAAAAGTAAATGATTAAAAATACAAAATTTTAAATAGGTTTCAAATAAATATAAATATCGTACCCTTTACGCTGCTTTCTGAAACTTCCATCAGGTAACTGACAACGTTTATTTGCCATAAAATGACTACCTTGTGCAAATATCAAGTCTTCTAGATCTATTAGATTTCTTGTACCCTGAACTTGCCCTCCAGGACCTCCAGTATCTTCGTTTTCTTCTCTCCGTTTACGTTGTGCCCTTGCTTCCATTGTTTCATCGGCATCGTCATCACCTTTACCTGTATCTAATTGTCGCAAAATTTTTGCTAATACAGGATCATCATTCATCTTATTTCGAATTTTTTGACGTTCTGATTCGGACTGTGAGGATGCCAACATAGTGCAATAAGCAACTACAATGAACAAAAATATTTGATTGCATTATATGTATTAACGAATCATTACATTTCTCTGTGAATTTTTCTTACTTGTATGCCTATATTTCTTGAGTTGTTTAATGAAGTCGAAACAATCATAACCCAGCAAAAGTACTAGTTGATTTTCACAGTCACGATCATCTCCAGCATCTTTTAAAACTGCTAATACTTCTGCAGCTCTTGCTTGTGAGACCATAGCATCGTCATATATCCTACTTAATCTCCTTTGCAACCAATATGCATCTATATCCAAAGGATGTAATGGCTTTTCTTTCTTCATTTCTTCTGCACCACCCAACTAAAAAACAATACAATTATTTATTAACAAATATTTTTTTAGGTTCATGGAAGTCAGTCTTGCTGAATATATTTACATTTTCTGCATGAATAGCCCTATCATCATTAGCTTCTTCACCTTCATCACCTTCATCATCATTTTCTCTAACTTCTCCATAAACATCTTCATCATCTTCTTCACTGCTTTCTTCAAATTGCACATTAATTCCATATGTTTCATCAATATTTTCTTCATTTGTAGTAATTTTCTCGTCACTACCAAAATCTGTGATTTTTTTTCCAAGGTTCACTAATAATGCAAATCTTTCTTCAGCTAATGGACCCAATAATAATTCTGTTTCTTTCTTCTTTTCTTTTTCCTTAAGCCGATCATTTTTTAAAACTGCTAATACTTCATCAGCAGCACCACAAAGAATATCTCTAGGTTGATCTCCTAAGGCTTCTTGAATAAAACTCAGTAATACTTCGTAGGTTTGACGTGTATCTTGAGTCTTAGGACGATAAACAATTCCAACCATCTCATCTACGCCTTCTGAAAGCAATGTTGCACCTTTCATCCGTGCAAAATCATATTGTGCTTCATCTCGTTTCTGACGCCTATTAAATATAAATATCTAATATAGAGAATAGTTCATTATGATAATGAATATGTTAAATAACTCATATTATTTACTTGACTTTTCGTTCCTCTGCCTTTCCTGGTTTAGTGCGTTGTGCTCTATCACCCATTCGCGTTCCATCCAGTTTCCCAACAAGGGACATAACTTCACCAGTAGCTTCATCTCTACTACGTCTTTCTATTAATCGCACATCAGCTTGTAATACGAGATTAGAATTCTGAAACAAACATACGGACATTTATTAATTGATAAAAATGTGTTTAATTTCTGATTACACTTAGAACTTAACCTCTTCGTAATGTAATCAAAGAATGCAAACATATCTAATCAAAATTAGACAGGTGATTAATAAATATACTAACTGCTTTATATTCGTACTGCAACTGCCGCGCTGCAGCGTCTGCCATAACTACCTTTTTTGCACTTAATTACTAAAAGATTATAAATTACTCTTATTTTACACGCTCTTTTCAATAAACTCAAAACGGTTTTTACACAAAATTATAGCGATACGCCACCTAGTGACAGAAAATTAAACTACTGACAGTAGATCGAGTATCTGTATGATATGATCAACTGATTAACCATAGAGTTTATCCATTTTTCCCAAGAGGTAGCGTTTTTAGGGGACTAATTGCTCCCTTTGTTGCCCAATAAAAACATTCTTTCAGTATCTTGTCCCTATTCTTTTATCATTTTTCTCTTTTCAAATTCTCTTTTTATATCTCATTTCCTCTTCTCTTTCTCCCTTTTTATGCCAACAACACACGGTCAACCGAATGGGCTAACTATGCCCAGTGTAGCTTAACTTCGATGTTCTTATGAATATTCGGTAATTCTCGCGTAGGTAAGGCCGGTGGCAAGTAAAACGAATTATATATTACCACATGTATAGTTCCTGAAAAAGCGGCGGACCCTGCCACTTTCACATATCTATTGTAAGTATTCACTTTAACAGTATTGTAAATTGTATAGAGAGTAAAGATAATATATACTATGATATATATTAATATATATAATATATATCAACTCCGAAACAAATATGTGGTTCTTCATGTAAGTTAGCTAATTGATTATTTATAAATTACATACCAGTCATAGACTTATATGAGATTGTGGTTATATGATTACAAATCTACACAAATTAGTACAACCTAGGTACTAGGTACAAACTAGGTACTAAGGTACAAACTAGACCTTATTTCAAAATTTGCATTTGCTGTATATTTTGGAAAAGACCTGAGATCTGCGACAATCTTATCATTTTTATGTCACATGCGATATTATCGAATTATTATAGCTGATTATTGTAATGACACAAACATTTCGTCTGTAGTAATTGTTCGAATTAAAGCTCAGAATTATCATTCCAATGAATTTGTTCGATTTGTATAATAATAAACACACAGGCAATAGATACAATACAATACAGATAGATACAATAAGTATCACAGAAATATAAGATTCTTCTATTTCACTGATAATAATACCTTTATGATTATCTGGTCCGAAACTGTCATAGCTCGTTAATTGAATTTTGAATTACGCATCTACAATATTTCAATTTTGCGCGCCGTTTTGAGTAGAAGAAATGACGTCCGATGTCAGCCAATAGGAAAGCGGCAGGACGATGTTTGGCGCGAAATGTCATTCAGTTATCGGAAATCGTGGCGGCAGGATGTGTTACTTCGTTTGACGTGCGTGATTTCTTGTTGGTCCGTTCTATTTCCATTACCATTCTGTTACCTTTTGCAAGCTACTATTAGGTTTGTTCAATTAATATGTTCTTATCTAATACTTTCTTAGGTATTGCAACAATGATACTAAATAATTTGCCGAACTTTGTTTTTTTCATTTATTCTTGGTAATTTATTTGACATTTACACTTACTATACATGTAGTAATTTATGTTATAAGCTTTTGAGACGAAATTTAAACTTAGTTATTGTTTCATTTTAATATCATTGCTGCTGATTTTATATATATATTAATCTTGACTCTGTTTTTCTCGTATTCAAGTTGTTGACTGAGTGCTGAAACCATTTCGATGACTATGCTGTGAAAATTTGATAATATGTCCTTTACGGCTAAAAAGGCAGGTGTACTGGTACGTATACATTTATATTATCATTTAGTGAATTATATGTGATATATGTGTTTGAGATGTTTTATTTGTGGTTATACGCGATTACAGTCAGTACGTATGTACAATTAAGTTATATACAAGTTGTAAATTATAAATAAATCTATAATTTATTAAGACTACTAGAATGGAAATATGTAGATACGATTTTATTTTCGGATACATCAAATCATTTCCCTGTTTCAATCTACGTGTATTGTAAACTACAATTTTAAATTAAAGTAAATTTTTAATATATTCTTATATTTAAACTTGTATATTTTGGTGCATTTCAAACACGTATTCTTTGTAGTAAGATTGCTGTCTGCATCTTCATGCATAACCTTTATTGTTTTTGAAACCGCGCGAACATGTTTAGATGCGTCTCGAGTCAAGGCTAAACGTTGCCTTTATACGTTGTTATCCGACTACCCTCAGCCATGTTTATTTACTTCTTTTCTTCGATTTCTGGCAAACGATTTCTCGAATATTTACAAAACCCGACGTAGTCTTTTACTAGAAAATACATTTGAGTGCATGATTCTGACATTCGCGAATAGATATATCCTTTAAATAATTTCTAATTTCATCTTTCATTCTATAAAAGGATATAATTTACCGTTTGTAGATCGCGTAAAATTATGAACATCTCATGACTATTGGCGAGTACCGTGTCTGTGTCGTGACCTCGTCTGTAGATATGTATTACTAACGATCGATAACATAGAAAATATAGTAAAGTATCTATATGAATTAGAAATTGTTCAACAACAGATGACAAATTCAGTAAATATCTATAATAACATCAACTGATGGTTAGAACAGAATTATTAACTGAGTGTTGCAAATTATATATTCATTTAATAAATCAAACGAATATACATATTATCGGAATATTAACAAAATCAATTATTATTTAACAGTACCATCAAAATTGTACAATTTGTTAAATATTACGGGCGAGGTATTTAATCAGTGGTTATATTCCATCATAACAAATACAAATGTATAAAAGGTATGTATTTCTTATACATTGTTAATTGCGTTAAATTACCATTTATCTAATGCAGTACGTATTTATATATAAAAGTCAAAGAAAATATTCTTAAGTGGTAAAGAAAGCTCCGATATAAACTAAATTAATGACACGCGTTACTGAAATTAGGACTTTTTTTAATTACGAAATTTAGTGAATAATAAAGCGAAGCTGGTTCGAATACTAGTGCAATAAAATCATCTCGTTATTCTGCCACATCGTTGCTATTCTCGTTCGAACACGGGATTCGTCTATCATGACAGCATCCTGCGTGTCGAATTTATTGAAATTGTATATCGCGTGCGTCGCGCTATCCATTCTGCGCGTTCCAATACTGAATACGTTAATGCATCCCCTCTGACCCCATCGACAGCCACACGTAGCAGGCTGCGGATTCTATTTTATTAACATCATGGGTGGGGAATTCGAAATATTATATCGGGTTTCAATGCACGAGAATTACATATTAACCGTCATTAAGCTCTCGCGGATCGCGCGATCGCGTTTCCCTTACGAGACATTTCCGGCTCGCATGCATCCTGTGCGCGTAATAACGCGCGAATAATACAGTCTCGACAGTCTCGACGCGTCGTATGCATAAGTAACCGGCATTAAATTTCATCTTTCCTTAACGAATCCTGTGGCTTGTTTAAGAATCTTCGATACTTCCTGTGCAAGATCACACACAAGTTATTACATAATTTTATTTCAAAGCGATCATCTATTATGCTGTGAATTTTAATAGACGTAATTTCAATGCTTCTTGCAAGATTACATGCAAGTTATTACAGAATTTTATTTGAAAATTACCATTTAGAATAGCCTTAATTGAGTATTCGTAACTTCGATACTTTCTACGCGGCTACATGCATGTTGTTGCGGAGTTTCATTCGTAGATCATCATTTAGAACGGTGTTATGCGAATGGAATTTACGTAATCATAATTTTGATACTTTCTGCATTACGAAAATACGCGAAAATAGATACACGCTATTTCTTTTGTTTTTTGGTGCGATATACTACGGAGACGAAGTGCTGGTCCGAAAGTGGATCAAACGAAACTTTGTTTATTTAATGCGACGTGCTATGCAGCAGTCGTGCTTTCACCTAAAAATCATCCACTGTTCAATTATAGTACTTCACTTTGGGGTGTCGCCCGGCGATATCGACAAAGTTTCGCAGAAACAATGTTGCTCAACGTTAATGCTCCAGTCAACCGATGAATTTTTCATACACCACTTTCGTAAGTTCCCCGAGATCTATCATCGTATCGAATGATTCAGTTTCTACCCGATAATTTTTTAATGCTTCTCTATTTTTATTAACTTGACTAGTCCATTTTTAATCTTTTATCCAAGATATTTCTTTCGCGTCGTTTCGTTTATACATATATACCGTCTTTTGTTCTCATCGATTTAACGCGAAGCAAATATTTGCCCTTTTTTGCGGATTGATTTTCAATGTAGGAAAATGGCGAAGTCCGTGAAACCCATCCGAGAATTCAACGATGGACCACAAACATTGATCGTCCCACGTCACCCAACCTAATACAAATCCGTTGGAAACCTCGTGATCTCTTACCATATCGAGCGATTCAATTTCGATCTATCCGATAATTTCTAAATGTGACAAAATGGCAACGCCGACGAAACCGACTGGAACATTCGCCGAAGGACCTAAAATAGACCGTTTTCTCGTCACGTTTTATCGCGTGGCTGTATCAAATTTCGAGATACGAATGGTGATCGATGTACCCCGTCTGCGTATTAGTCTCTGTCGTTGTGTTGTGTACGGTTTTTTTTTTTCTTACGTTGCATGTTTCGTATCATCGGGAACAGTCAGCTCGACGGTCAGTGGTCAAAGTGCAGAAACGGCCATTGTGAAATTGATAAGACGACATTTTACGCGCAAACACGATATTACACACGTTTATTTATATCGCGATCGCGACGAGTTTGCGAATATTCTGAACGTGCAACCGCTTCAGGCGCTAGATACGCGCGTGTAGTAGCCTTTGTTTGGATAGGGCAACATTTTGTTATTCTCTCTTTTGTAGGATTTTGGTTTTTAGTCGGTATGACGTTCCGCTTGTTTATTACTTTTTGAAGAACTGTTGTTTTTAAGATACCGTGGGCAAAACGCGGGAAACGCAGCGTAAAGGAGAAGATAATGAAGAGCTACATCATTATGAAAGAAATCGTGTAACGTTGAGTGATAACGGACTCGTAATTATGTTAACGTCGTTAATTCTTCATGGAAACATGGGATATTGCGAAGTATATATATTACAATTAAATTCTTCTCTCCGAGTTTCATCCCGAAAGTCTGGCGAATATCTTTCATCCGAGAGGAACAGAAAGTAGAACTTAATTCAGCCTTTTCGAGTCTTTCGCGCGCGATTAATCATCTCTTTCGATCGTATCGCGATTCACCATTTATTCTATATATCATAAAGACGGGATCGACTGAACGGTGAAAATGCTATCGACTATTTTTATCGGAAAAATTCGAAAATAACGCGCAATATCTCGCAAAGCTAAAACCCAAACGATAGGAAGTAAAGCAGGATAACTTGCTAAAACTATTAAAACGAAAGCCAGAATACATTTAACTATATCGGTGTACATATCGAGTTAGTGAGAAATCAGTGTTGATTTTATGGATACAGAGATGAATTATATATTGCAATATTTGGCCAATTAATATTCATCGTTTTGGAAATTTCTCTATATCGTATTTATGAGAATTCAATTTTAATTCGAACAACGTCCCTTTTAAATTCATTAACGTAATTGCTCTTGCAATTATTATCTTGCTCGTCATCTATGTAACTATTAAAGCTACTCGATCTACGCGAACTTCGACGTTGAAACGTGAATCCGGTGTTCTATAATCGTGGAATACCAATCTGATAAACGGTTCTTATCAAAAAATAACAAAATGAAATTTTTTTTGTAAGTGTATAAACAAATGTCTAATTAGTTAATACCAAAAGTAGAACACCGTATTTATATTTTTTATGGAAAGTAAATCAATTATTTATTTTTTCCATTTCGTCTTAATCTTTTGTCCGCTACTGTATATTATGAGGTAACAGTCACTCGAAATTGTTTATTTCAGCACCGTCAAAGATTCCAAACGTTACTTTTCCATCGTCTTCAAATAAACAGCGTAAAAGTGAAATTTATTACGTAGATAGCATCTGTTTCAAAGATTTATCAGTTATTTGTAAAGAACTTGTATCTTTGTATTTAACGACTATTCATCCTCCTAACTACGACAATATATTCAAATATCCTGCTTTAGTCCTGGAGTAGCATCTTGCGCTTCCTTACGTAAAAATTCGCCAAGCCAATACACGCGAATTCACGAATTGTTCTCGAAACGGTTGAAATCGCGAAATAATTTGTGGCCGATCCTTGCGGCCAGCCGGAAATTCCGGTGCTTACGGTCACGTCTGGCATACATAAGTACTGTTCTGAAACTGATTTGATTCACTTTACACTTAACAAATTAACAGCGTTGATTCACTGCTTTGTGGGAGGCTTCCAACATGGGATTTGCAGATACTAGGTTACGCAAGCTCAGCATAGGGTTACGTGTCTCTCCTCCCGTCTTCACTCTGCCGCTCTCTCTCTCTCTCTCTCTCTCTCTCTCTCTCTCTCTCTCTCTCTCTCTCTCTCTCTCTCTCTCTCTCTCTCTCTCTCTCTCTCTCTCTCTCTCTCTCTCTCTCTCTCTCTCTCTCTCTCTCTCTCTCTCTCTCTCTCTCTCTCTCTCTCTCTCTCTCTCTCTCTCTCTCTCTCTCTCTCTCTCTCTCTCTCTCTCTCTCTCTCTCTCTCTCTCTCTCTCTCTCTCTCTCTCTCTCTCTCTCTCTCTCTCTCTCTCTCTCTCTCTCTCTCTCTCTCTCTCTCTCTCTCTCTCTCTCTCTCTCTCTCTCTCTCTCTCTCTCTCTCTCTCTCTCTCTCTCTCTCTCTCTCTCTCTCTCTCTCTCTCTCTCTCTCTCTCTCTCTCTCTCTCTCTCTCTCTCTCTCTCTCTCTCTCTCTCTCTCTCTCTCTCTCTCTCTCTCTCTCTCTCTCTCTCTCTCTCTCTCTCTCTCTCTCTCTCTCTCTCTCTCTCTCTCTCTCTCTCTCTCTCTCTCTCTCTCTCTCTCTCTCTCTCTCTTTCTCTTTCTCTCTGTCCCGTTCCCTAACCGTTCGCTCTCCCTGTCTCGCACGTTGCCTCTCTTATTCTATTCATAAGTATGCGCGAATTAATTACGAGACCCTCTCATTTGCGTCAGTTATTATGAACTTCACCGTAAGACCATTACTGAATTACAGCTAGAGCGTGGAGTGGACTGCATGCGGCTCGATGCTCGCGCACCTCGCGCGAGACAAAATCGAAAATGCATCTGTAAACAGTGGGGTCAGACTCGCTCATTTTTTACCAGTAGCCTCTTCTTCTTCCTGTTTTCTACCTCTTTGCCCCTTTTCTTTTTTTTTCTTTCTCTCTCTCTCTCTTCGTTTTCTTCTCACTACGTGCGTTCAACCACTCGATGTTAATGTATGCGAAAAGTCTGAGAGCGATCGATCGATCGTTTCGCTCTATCTGCGTTCGACGTGCCTTTCCACGAGACAGCATCTCCCTTTCCTAGAGCGTGTTTACGACGAGACGCGTCTCGATCGTTAGATTTTACTGGAATGAGCGAGATCCATGGATAGGAACTCTGAATGGGAGTAAGGAAGATTCGTTCCTTTGGGGTTGGAATAAGCAGGCGATGTGGCTGTTTATGCAGCATGTTACGGAACTATTAGGGTAATTCGAAAGAGGGTTATCCCGATCGGTCGAACGCAGTCTCACCATCTCTCGATCCAACGAATTATTGTCGCAGAGTACTTGTATCGATGTTCGCGTGTTAGGTAACCAACAATGATTCATTGAATGATAACGTTTTTTTTTTTTTAAAATTATCATTTTAGAGTTGAAGAGTTTTATTTAAGTTAGTTAATAGTTTTACAAAAATCCCTCTAACATTTTTAATTCTTCTTCGATGCATTTCAATCTTTTTTCAATAAAATATTCATCATGTTACGGAATTGCTACGATTGCATCTGTAATTATATCGCAGAAGGATTATGTCCAATTAAATCACGTAATTATATGGACATCACGACGGAAGTTCATTTATAAAACCGGTTACTCCTCATTTGATAATAAATCAACGCGTACGTTGTGAACCTAACTTCCGACTACTAGGATGCGTTATTATCTGAAAAGTCGAGAAGTTTAAACGTCGTTTTTATTATTTTACGTTTTACGAATTTACTCTGTCTAATTTTTCGCCTACAATCATCCCCCATGCAATTATTACATAACTATTTCGATAACACAAGCATCGCAGGAAAAATACCGAAACGAAATTGAAACGACAGCTAATTATCGTTCCTCTTCCTCATTTTTTTTCCATAACTCGGACATTCGGTGGTTTAGCTGGTTCGCGGTTCAGGTTGACCGTACGTTTTGAAATCATTTGCAATCAAAAGCGAACACGGACCAGTGACAGCGTCGGTTCGTTAATGCAGACGCGTTTTCGCCGATTTACTGACACATTCCGCCAGTGGTGGCGGATTGTACCCTGACCTGATTCTACTTTCGAATCTATCTTTAAATCTCTCGGCTGCGCGTACCACGCTCGGGGGATGTTCGCGTATCTGGCCCGTGCTAACGAACCCCCGGCAAGAAGACAGCTATATCACCCGGTTCATCCAATTTCCTTCTCCCTACGCTTTTCTCTTCCTCTCTTTTCCTCTGCTTCTCTGTTACAAGAGGTTTAAATAGTTCGAATGTGAAGAAATTTAAAAGACATTTAAGTTTTCTGGAATCGCGTATCGCGACTTGCTTGTTTGTTAGATTTCGCGCCTCGACGAGCTCGAGGTTTCACGATTTTTCCACCATTCGTTGATGTGGAATGGACTGATGAACACGCGTACGGAACATCGAATTCGACTACAGCTATGCAAAAATTGATTTCGGCCTCGGACATAAAAGTGGCGTCCTCCGTTCCCCTCCTCTTCTCTTCTTCGTGCTTCTTTTTTTATTTTTTGTTTATTTTTTTTTAATCGTTATTCCGTCTCGCCAAAATACATACAAAAAATGGCATTTTATTTGCCAGGAAATAAATTCCCCAATTTTCGAGTGTATTTCAATTTTCAAGGAGGTTGCGAACACGTGTACGCGTTATTCGTTCGATCAATGTATTCCATTATAATGCGAACAAAAGGATCGTCGCGCGTCGAGGTAAATTGAAACACCGTCGCGGGCATGTCGCCTTTCCATTTCAATCTCGTCTTTCGACGTTCCTTTAATTGCTACTTACAGTTAGTTGTCGAAACCGCGACAGCCATGGATGACCAACTTTCCATCTGCCAGACGAAGTAAAATCTTTTAAGCTGATAAATGTAGAGGTACGTATCTTGTATCTATGATCAGTGGCAATGTACGTAATCGAGTTATTCGCAACTGTGAAACAAGTTCGTCCATGGCGAACAAAGTTTTCGTATATTTCGCAGAAAATACTCGATTCCGAGGAATTAAATAACATAATGAAAAATATTAAACCTTTGTGTTTCTAGCCTCGTTAAACGTTTTATCGTATCTATTAGGTTGTCCAAAAAGTTCCTTTCGTTTCATAAGGTGATAATAGATGAACAAAAATTTCTGTTTTATATCGTTTTACTGAATTAGGTGTGATCCATTTCGTTCTATTTCTATTATTATATTCGTGCGTAATTCGATGAACTAATATAAAATAAAAAAACATTGTGCGTCTATTATTTCCTTATAAAACGAAGGAAACATTTCGGACAACCTAATACTTCTTATTTAATAGGTTTAAAGGCCCTTCGTAATGTCACTAGATTTATGCATCTTCGAAGCTAATGGAAACATTCCATCTTGATCAAGTTTTGATACATAATAATCGATTTTACTTGCTGGAAGTAAATTGGAACGCAGAACGGCGAAAGGTTAAGAGAAGAATATGAAACTGTTTACGATGTGGCAGTGAAACGAATTGAATGAGTTGTAAAAAGTAGGTATCTTATGTTACATCTTTCGCGCGTAGAATAACACGGGAAGTCAATTTATGCGAAAGAAAATCGTAAGGTTCCATTGAAAAAGTATACTTACACATTGTAACCGTATCAGCGTGTCTGTGAAAAAGAAGTTACAAAGCAGGATGACTTTTTCGTACTTCGATTAAGACAGTTACAATTCATTTACTACAATTATTCTACCTCTTTCTATAAATTAAATTAAGGTACGACTTGTTATTTCAGGATCAAATGTCAATTGTAATAATAACATTCTCCAAATCCGTATAAATTTGCTAGAAGAGTGACGCGACGCAGGAACGTAACTTTGTTGGAAAATCGATTTGAAATAGACAGTTCGAAGTAGAAACTTATTAACTATTCGGTCATTTGGTAATGAAAAGTTTCTGTTCCCTTTCCAATTTTACTGATATGCTATTTTACTCTTTGCTTTGAAATTCTCTGAAATAGAATATTGTTTACTATTAAACAAGAAAAGATGCTACTACGATTTACATACTATAATTTTATATACTATAAATAATTAACTGCCATCCTCGTAAATAGCTCGCTTTGAGAGTTGATATTTATTTATAGATATTTCAAAATTGCTGATTTTCGAGATGTCTCGTTAATTTATCACCGGTGATACTGTGTCTGTAATTCTAATTACTGTACACGTTAATAACTGTTATCCAATGAAGGTATTAAATCGATCGATCGTTAGTGGCTCTGATTTCGGAGAAAAGCGACTGATAACGACACCAGGAACACCGTCAACGTCAGAAAACGTTCTGTTCGCTGTACGAGAACCTCAAAGAAAATTGTAAGAAATAATTGTGTCAGTCGGTTGAACAAATTATCGATACAGTTCCGGTATACGTACCGAAGAAACAGTTTTAAGAGAGAGAGAGAGAGAAAAGGTACATAATTTTCTTCCGATGGTTCTAATCATTTACCCGGCATCCTTTTCTTTCCATCGTTCGTTCCGTTCAACGATGTAGTAGTACTTAACCCTGTCCCTTCATCTGCTCTTTTCAATTTTGAAATTTCCATCCTATACAACCTACATACGGAACTTACGCATCTCGAGTACGAAGCTCTCGTTAGAGAGATCGACGAATGGATCAGAGCTTCGAAATGGAACGGAATTATGAACTGATCGTAGATCTTCCTCGTCCCTATTATTTATTCAGTATTGGTACATATCTGTACGCTGCTTGGACTTGAATATTTTATAGAAAGCATTGGCCGTGTCGGCGCTTCTCGTGGTATGATACGAAGGCTGGATGCGCGTTGACGATCGAACGAATCGTAAAATCGATGAGAAACGAGCGTGAAGGTATCGAGGAAAGACCTTTTTTACCGGATTGGCGAAACCACCAGATCAGGCTTGGCCGAGTCGAGAAAGGGAAGCACCGATGGCGTGGTTTGTTACGCTGCTATTTTCTTCACTTCTCTTCACTTCTCTTCTCTTCTCTTCTCTCCTTCGTCTATACCCGTCGGGATCGGCCGTCTTAATTAACGAACGATTTTTGCGGAGGTCAGCCGAGTGAAAAGGATACCGTTGAGACTTCGGAATCGGACATTATATTATACGAAATCGATGGATTCGTTCCATCAAAGAACTCGAGGCTTTTCTGACTCCTGTTTAATTTTATAGCTTGGCCATTCATCGCCTTCTCATCCCCCCTTTCTCTACTTTTGAATAAGGAACACGACGGTCAGACGAATTCGTTTCACTTGCAATTAACTTGAAAAACTTCCGGTGCATGGCAAACGCATTCACGAGCACCGATTAAAACGTTACGCTAGCTGGTTTAATAAGAACAAATTTGAACTTGGAAGTCCGGCACGAAATCTCATAATATTTGAATTACATACGCTTTCCTGATTTTTCTTGCCTTTTTTTCCTTTTATCTGGAGACGCGTACGAAATAACTGAGGTACTAACATTTTCACGAAGCGAAGCCCTGATTTCCATCGGAAAATGAACGCTCGAGGTTTTATACGCGATTAAAACTACCCTCGAGACGCGGATTCTTTAAACCGGTGCACGCTATTCCTTGGTCCGCCTGGTATCTCGTTTCATCCATCATCATTATCCATCATCTCGCTTTCTCCTAGTTAGGACGTCAAACACCGAGGCCGAAACTTCTGGCCGTTTCCCCTACCATGATCCAGATTCCGGCTCGAAAAGATTTTCAATCGTAACCGACATTCCATCATCCTCAAACGCATCACGACCAACGGTCTGCAGGTGTGGACACCGGCTACGAGTAAAACGGTTGCTTCTCTCCTCCAACCTCATTGTTCCATTCTCTCCCCCCTCCCTTGGTACAGCCACCCTTTTTCTCCCTACTCCTGTAGGTTCGTCGTCATGTACTTCTCATTCTGTTCACCGAGTGGCCCCCTCTTCTCCTCTCTTTCTCACATCGAAAGTGGACACATGCTTGGCCCTAGTCACCGTCCCTACGAATTCCAGGGATCAATGCGTCGGTGCACCAAAACGCCTGCGCCACCCCC
>NT_176763.1:124626-126796 GCF_000188095.3 Bombus impatiens | reverse complement strand
CGAATAACTTGTACCAATACAACTTCCACCGTTGGTGGAATACGAATATACGTAAAAGTACATAGACCCCAGGACTTTGACGGTGTCTGTCGTAGTACTGCTGGTGTGTATAAGACGGACTCTCCTCTCTGACCTGGTGTCGCACGTCTGTGTTCCATCCCTTGGTCATGTGAATTTCCACGAAGCGGGAAGAGTGGTCTCTCTCTCTCTCTCTCTCTCTCTCTCTCTCACTCTCTCTTTTTCCCCCGATTCCACGACAGAGTAGAGGCAACCAAGAGAACTTTCTACCTTCTCCAGCGTTTCACCCCTACTATCAAACAACCCCTATAGTCCCTCCACTCTTCTTCTACACGGAGGATATATCCAACGTCCCTTTTCTCCCTCTTCGAGCGGTCTCTCCTACAACGGCGAGAGGGCGCTCCCCTCTCTTTCGACGTGCGCGGTACCCGAGCCTCGGAAATTCTGAAAGCGGTTCGCGCCTGTGCAACTCGCGCGGGGGTGGCAAGGGACCGAAAATCGAGGTGAAAGGAAACTCCGCGGATCCGGCCTAAGGGTCTCTCCTAGGGCTGGTGCGTATTCGGTTCTGGGTAGAATTTTTCGACGTGCGTCGTTGAGTAACGACGTGTGCTCGCCTGATTAAAAGAAACACCTGCGTTCGTTCGTCATTGACGAGGAGGGACGGATCATAAAATAGCAAAGTACGAACGCGTCGCGTTGCCGCGTCTCTGGCCCCGTTACTTGATTCGCGAGTACGCGTAAACACGCACACAGGTACGCGCTTAGTCGCGTTCGTTGTGGGCAAATCGGTGTGTGACCACAGTGACACATCACGATACATTCGGATTTACATATCTCATCCGTGGCTCTTTCGGTTCTACCTCCGTTTTTCGCGACCCTATCGTGTGTGTGTGCTTGACCCGAGGACGTCGTCGCGCGAGAGATAAGCTCTTCTCACGACGGTGAACAACGAACAACGAACCGAGGGACGAACGAGTGGAGAAACAGAGAGAGAGATAAAGAGAGAACATTTACACGAGACCTCTGATACCCCAACGACGACTACGGCGGTGGAATCGTTCGATCGCTGTGGTGGTGGTTTCTTCCTCGCGTGACACACTTTTGTCGTCAGAGAAGAGAAGCTCTTCTTCTTTGCCAGATTTAACGCGAATCAGGGAACACTAAGGTCGAGACTTGTTCGTCGACGTATATCCGTCAGTAAGTGCGAGAATTCCATCGTAAAATCCTCTCAGTGATAGTTTGCTTCTTTTGTGTATCGTGAATGTGCAGCTGTGAATCAGTGATCGTTTGGAAGAAAGGAAAAGTTTTTTCTTGGTGTTTTTGACTGAGAGAAAGGAACCGTTGTCGTTTCCTTCTTTCTTTTTTGTCTCATTCTCGTTGCTCGCTTCGGATAAATTACGTCACAAGAAGAGGCAACATCTGATCGTGATCGAGTGACTCGAGTAAAAATCGTGATTGTTGAGTGGTTACGCCGTGCCATTTGCGAACTCGCCAGGATTTTCCATTAAAGACCAGTGTGGATCGTAAGTCCCGAATACGGGGGTATCATGTATCCCCGATTGCAGCCCTCCTTTGAGGGTTAAATTCTCGCCGATTTCAACGTCTCGGCTTCGCCGTCTCGACTTAATCCTGCGCTACCGTGTAATTGTGTACTCTGGAACTAGACCGAACTACGTCTTCTTAAGGACTACCCGATTTCGGCGCAAAGAGCTGGTCTCACTGAGGACTAACCGTGTACCACATCCCCGCGCTGAAAGTGAGTCTCACCGCTTTGATGCTAACCTTTCGTGTGTTCCACCCTCTCGTCCAGTTGCTAGCTGAGTTTGCATCGTGTAGCTTTAAGACGCCTCGTACACCGTTCGAAACCGAATACCTCTGGATTTCTTTAGACCATCTTATGCATTCCGTTTTGTAATTCCGCTGCATGATGAGCCGATCGAGAAGAGGGTCCGTTACTTACGGTTTAACAAAGCGTACCATTTAATGACGTCGAAACTCGATAATCCGCGGCCGTGGATTTATTAAAATTTAATGAACCTCGTCGCGTATCGAGATACCGTATAGATGTTCCTTTTTCTTCCTTTTTTTCTTGCTATTTCTTGTTTCCTCTTTTCTTCTTCTTACTTCTTTTTTTTTTTTTTTTTTTTTTTTT
>NT_176763.1:11925-124318 GCF_000188095.3 Bombus impatiens | reverse complement strand
TTTTTTTTTTTTTTTTTTTTTTTTTTTTTTTTTTTTTTTTTGTAAGTTCTCCCTCGAGTCAGCAACGAGATAACGGAACGCAGTTAATGGCATTTTAGAGTAAGACGAAGGAAATCCAATTTATCCGTCACTTTGTCGCGACTAAAATCCCGAAGGAAGTTCAACCGTGTCGACTGGTTTACAACGAATTCGATCAACAAAGCGAAACCTTATTTCGTGCGAGCCTCGTATGTTGACGGATGATAATGCGTTTATCTTGCACGCTTTAACGCGTGTATAGTTCTCGTACGGTTTTTGCAATCACACCGCCTTTTTTCCTTCTACTTAATTATCCGGAAATGTTCCGATTGAGATCGTAAACTTCGAGGTTTTATCCGTCGACGCTGTGAAACTTTTATTCGTAACAGAAGTACGATAGCCGTGTTATTACCATCCAGCAAGAAAGGGTTTTCTACTACTTCTTCCTTTCTTGAAAGATTTAGATAAAAAGTCGGAATTGTAAAAACTTCTTTCTAAAATTGGAGTTTAGTGTCGCATCAACTACAGGTTATTAAAGAACTTACTACAGGAAAATACCATGTATTAACCATGTACGAAATAATATTATATTAATATTAAATTTCATCGAGTAACTTTGTTTCCCAAAATAGAGTTTTGTTGGCTTCCAAATCCTACAGAACAGATGTCTTACTTTTCTTTTTCACCGACAGGCTAGTAGGAAATTGTGAAAAACACAGAAAAGTGTATTACGAAGCTGGAACGTTCTACCGGCTATGTTTTAATATGCGATCCGCAAAAATCGCGCACTAGACAGAAACGTTGATCGTAGTTGATTACAGTATCGCAAGAGAGCGGGTAGTTTAATAATTCTGCAAAATTAACACGAGCAACGGTGAACCCTATGACGCTGTGTTTCCAGGATAATATTAAGCGAGGATCGTTGGAAATTTTTCAAGGGAAATACTCAACGAAAAGATCGTTGGTTGAAATCGCATGCAAATTCCGCCGCCGCTAATGAACTTTCTCCTGCTCTGCAACATATTCATTTCACACGCGCTAATTACACATAATTTTCTAAATGCAAATGCCCGCGAAAATCGTCGAATATATGCATTTGTGATTCAACTTGCGCTCACAGACAGACGCGCGTTCATTCAATTTTGTCGTCCCTTGACTTTCGTCTTCGGGGTTGTTCAACAATTCGTTATTTATGCAAATCATCGTGGACCTTCGGCAGACTCGGCTAGGGGGAAGGAGAAAGAATTTCTCGAAGGCACAAAGGGATCGAGAAAATTGACGTACTGCCTCGGAAGATCCTTTTGCCTCGCAAAGTACAATCATGTATTCCATTTTCTAATTCGATATTCTTCGTCTTTTGTTACGTGGAAATCAAGTTTCTCGATGTTATCCTGAAACCGGTAACGCGTTCATCCTCATAAGCGGAAAATGTCGACCAAACGCGAGGGTCACTGCTTTGAAAGCGCCAATTTGAACATCATAGGAGAGAAGATACGATAAGTTCGCTTTAATTGATTTTTGGATGTTGAAATCGCTTGGCGACTGAAAAAGAGTACTTTAATACGACGTGGACGAAAAAAAGAATAAATTATTAGGTTCAAAGACGTAAAGTACAGTTTAAAGACAGATGATGCATATCCATGAAGTTTCGTGGAAATTGAGAGACATCAGTGAATATTTATGCATTTATGAAGAAGTTAAGTGTGCAAATGTCTACGGTATGTACATAATATGCAAAAAAAAAAAAAGAAAATCAAATATTCAAAATAAAGCACCAACTATCATAAAATATAAAGAGCTAAATCTCTGCTTAGATGCCATCTTTTTAGCGATGTTCATAAAAAATTTTGCATTTGCATAAAAAGACACACTTAATTCGAAAATGAAGTAAAAACGCAATTTCGTTGAAACGGGATTCGTTGGAAACGTATTAAGTTTTTAAATTGAACCTTTATAAAAAAACGAAACGTCTGACTGACATTTTTTAATATTATCATGTTTCCAAAGTTAGCGAACGCTTGACGGAAACGTAAAAGTTCAAGAATATTTCTTGGAAATTGAAACACATTGTAAGATATTATCGATGAATCATGCCGTGCATAATTGATCTCGTTCGCGTTATTCTGTGCTAACTATAATCTGATGTAAGTAGAATAACATTTCGCAGACGAACAGAATCTGATTTTGTTCGTCAAATGGTGGCAATTCTAGCACGAATGACATAAAATTTTGATGTGTCCCTGTAATCATATTTAACTAATGCTTAGTATGCCATACAGGTAATATAATTACTTCGTATAATTACTACAATTAATATAATTACTTCGATACTCATCTTTATACATTATGAACATAATACAATAATATAGTAAAAGTACATTCACTAACACATAATCAATATTCGTTTCTTAAATTCAAAAATGTGTTTAAATGCGTTCAGTATAAAAGTGGTTACTTATCTAGGTCAACTAATTTAATTTCACACTTAATCCTATAATCTAGCGTTATTTCAAAAAAGAGAGAACTATTTAGCACGTCCGTATTGTTTTTATGCATCGTGTGTGACACGACAAATATTTCTGTTTTAAATGCTTTCCTGAAGAACATCGTCATTGCGATATTTAAGTAAACCATAGTATTTGACACAAGCGTCCGGCAAATATCATGCTTCACTACTACAAAAGGTATGATCGTAACTTCGCACGTAGAAGTTTGCAGATCACCAATCTGAACGAGCTCACAGTTGAATTTTTAGTGACCTTCATACATTTATGATAATAAAGCACGATATTTTCAAGAGATCGTATAAATGTAAAGTACATTTAACGTTACTACGGATAAATTGCCTTTGTACGTCTACGAGTACAAATTTTTCAATAGCTATTGTCTTGAAATATTTATATGACACTGATTTATAAAAATTAACGAGTAAGTAATTACCTTTTATTGTTTCTGCCTTTTAACGTGCATTATTAAAATTTAATTATGCGGACATACCGAATTGAATATTTTTACATCTATTGAAGTACTTTTCGGTATGAAAGCTGGATTTTGTGCGTTGAAATGATTTTATAATTCAAATCATATTCATGTATCTAATTATACAGAGTTTTTAAAAGGTTATTTATTTGAATGTAAAAAGTAAAACTACAAAAAGCAATTAACGCTTTTTGAAAATAATATTATTCGAAAATTCTTTATCGCTACATTTTAAAGCACGTGAAAAATTGTGCGATTGTCAGTTAAACTTTTGTTCGATATCTTGTACCGTTTCGTAAATATTTACGATGATTTGAGAATATTGTCATCGTAATTTCTTTGAAAGCGTGTTCCCATCCCTAAGGCTATCTGTTCGCCAAGACAAAGAATGGTTTCGTTATTAGCGTCACTCAAACTACATTTCTACAATTTCCTCCATTTAAACAATACTTAAGCGTTAGATGGAATGTGACACTAGGTTTTCACGGAACAAAGTTGACTCAGACACTTTTCTCGTGTTATAACCGCGTGAAAGCAACGTTATATTTACACGAAGCATCCCTCGAAACGGCCACAAGAAGCGCAAAGGGATCGAGAAAGGGATAAAAAGAATAAATCTCGACCGATCGATAGGGCACTTAACCTGTTTAGCGCAATTAATCGCATTGCGGGAAATGAATCTGTAACAACGTTTATCGGAACGAGCGGGTTAAAAGTTACGTATTACGATGGTGCAGGAGATTCAAGGGAATCGAGAACGCGTGAAGAATTTTTCTTTAATTCTTATCCGTTCCTTTTGTTAATTTGATACGTTGGGATGATTATAAAATTGCAATATCTACATTCCTCTCACGTACATCGTTTTGTTGTAAAATATGCGAACAATCTCGTATGTAAATGCAAAAAAATTTCTCTATTCTCAACGAATATTAAACGAAACAAATATTAAACGTGACTTGGAAATTTCCTCTCGTAACTGGAAAAAAGGAAACATAGTATTCAATAATACAAATTCATGGAAAAGATTATAAAAATCAAAGGTCGCGTGAACACCCTTAATTCGCTACTCGCGTGAACTAAAAGTCTTACTCCAGCGAGACACCTGAAAACAAGTCAATAATTCGACGTCTAATCGTTTCGTTTTATAAGCGACGATACGGGACAATGATGGAAGGTGAAACGCCGGAAATTGACGTTTTCCGTTAAAATCGAGCTGATACTCCCCCGGAAGGCTCGTTTACGAGGCGTAATTATAAAACAGCTCGGACGCTCAAGGCCGTCGAGCTCGCCATAAATTCACACCCTACGATCGAGTAAAGCCTTCTTCTCGGCATGCGACGTGCCATTGATCATGGTAGATAGGTAACTCGCGTGGTCGAGGGTTCCGACGCTTCGTTCGACGTTAGTTACGTTAATTTCTACGAGGCGTCCCAGTTTTCCACGAGTTGGCTCCACTCTCTCTCTCTCTCTCTCGCGCGCGCTGTCTCTCTCTCTCGCTCTCTTTCTCTCTCGCTTTGCCCTTCCAGCTATAGCCAATGCTGTCAGGAAATTACGGGACGTCGTTTGTGTTGTGTTGACAAGCGATCCTTCTCTTTGTTACGCCACCCTTTTTTACACAACCACCCCCCATATGCTAGTGGATCTCTCGGCACCCCGTTTCATGCCTGTCCCCGTGTCATTAGTCTTCGTAGTCGAGTATCACGCTCAGTTTTACCCATCTTCTTCCTCTTTATTCCTCTCTTCCTTTTCCCCTTTTCACTTTATATCTCTTTCCACCTCTTTGTATGTTTTCCTCCTTCTTTCCCCTTCCCCTCTATCTGACTGCTGTTGAACGAGTCGATTGCCAAGCTGTCCAGATTGAATGCGAATCGGATATTTATTAATACGACCGCGACGACAGACGCCCCCGTCTCCCGGAAGTCTTAATCGTCCCGACCATCCCAAGCGTGTTGAATTCGAGCGTCATGCCATAGGGCCATAGGGGACCCAGATAACGCCGCTGGCTGTGCGTGTGTGTGGTCGAGGGGTGTTTACTGCTGGAAGCTACGAAAGGGATTAAGAACTTATGACACTCGAGAACGGCGCTTTTGCCTGACCTCCACTAGGGTAAACATTTTCTCGCGGGATCATCGAAACGAATCGGGCGCCAGTTAAATTAAATTCACCGGGGACTAGAGTCTTTGTGTTTGTCTTGTGCACCGTGTATACATATTGCGCATGGGTTTCGTTTAATAGAAAATAAATTAATTCCTTCGTATTCAACGACCTCTCGCGTTTAATGTGTTTGATTTTCAATGCGTTCGTTTAATTAGAAGAGTGACTAGGCGAAGCATATTTTTCAGGCAATCGGTTTAAAATAGAACGTTATTAAGGTAATTGCTTATTTAATAAAAAAGAAACTTGCCTTTCATTTAACATTTAAATAGTAGTGTTTGCGTTTTAATGTGTCAAAGAAGGTTGGAAGAATTGTTTGACGTTAATGCGAGCAGTGAATCTATGAATGTGAATGTGAACTTGAATAATGAATATGTATGGTATATAGATATATTGAATAATAAAACATATTATTGCTACGTATTTTAACAGATAATTCAGACTGATACATCAGTCTAGTGATATTTGACGTGAAGAGATGGTATTATTTCTAATTGATAGCTCGTCATTAATTTGTACACTTTGGTCAAATTCAAATGTTGTTACCACAAATCAATCAAAGTGTTGTGATTCTCGTGAACGGTAGTGGATATAATGCTGATAGGAAACCTATTAAGAAGATACTTGTCGTTTTATCTGCCCCTATTTTATCACCCCGAACGTAAAAGCTGCCCCAAAAATGTCAAAAGCTTGTCTATTTTACTGATAAAATAGCCGGGCCGACCTAAGTACTCCATGATGCCATAAAACCAACCTAAAGAACCAAATTCCTAAGACGTAGAATAAACCCAATTACATAAATCCCAAAAAGGAACCAAGAATCCCTGGCAGAACCATTTAGAAATCAGAATCTTTACTAGCCAGTTCCTTCCGATTCCAAAAAGCGTACATTTCAAATAAATCTACATATTATCAAATAGATTCGATTTTATTTAAATAATAGTTTTTGGATTACAGAAATGTGCCACGAAAATATTTCAAACTCTACTGGAATACTTATTTAACCGTCGATTAATCCTACAATTATATTATTAATGCTACTATCTTCCAATACAATTTTCTTAGCCGATACAATTTTTTAGTGCAATTTTCTTGACCTATATAATATCTTGTTACAATCTTTTTTGATCGTCTGCATATTTTTAGCTACATATTTTGTGATCGGTTGGCTATCTTTTATTCGAGTGCTGAATGTACTATGAAAGGATAAACAACGAAAAATCAGTTATTTCGCAAAAAGTATCACATCAAAAAGAATCTTTTCGTTGCTCACGTTATGAGAACGTTGCACGAATGACATTGCATCGTGTTATACCCAGACCATAGATGAGGAAGGGTTAAGGACGTTCCCGCGAGCGCCTTTGAATGAACTATAGGTTTCATTGACTGTACAATTCTTAGCTAACAACTAGGGATAGAGTAACGGTGAATGAAAATGAATAAAATAAGAGGACAGAATAGGAAAACCTTTGACTACGTGTATCTAAGTGAAATTCTCTAAACTATATCGTTAAAAGACTCAATCGCAAAGTGTATCTTACACCCCCCCTCCATGTTTCCATCGTTAATGATAATGGGTATAGTTTGATGATGATATACGTCGATATGTCGCTTTTAGACGGCCGTGATTAGAATGATGGAAATTACAGGGATATTCGTAAAAGGTTTCTGAAATATTCTAGAAATAAATTCGGAAGAGAAAGGGACAGAGAGGATGAAAAGTCACTGGAATCTAAAGCAATTATCGTTTGAAATTAGTATATTGACGCGATAATTTGATGGATAAAAATTTCGAATTAAAAAGGTCGAAATATCTCGGAAGAAAATAGAAACTGACGACGGCCACCTATTATTATAATGGATACAGGACGAATAGAAGCGGCAAAGTTTTTCTTCTTTTCTCTAGCTTTCCTTCGCTCTATCTCTTTTTCTCATAAAGGCAAGGGGTGAGAAACGCGAAGCTCGCCTGGCATTTTGACGGGTCGATGAAAAAACGAAGCGGCGAACAACAAGATAAATCGGCTTGTTAAAAAAAGTACCGGGAGGAAATTTCTACAGCAAGTGAACTTTAAACGTATTATTAGTTCGCCGTCGAATATCGCGCTCAGAAGTTATGCGAATAACAATGAGTAGGATTCTGAATTATCTCTGTATGTGTGCGCACGTATACATGTATACGCACAAACTCATCTTTTATAATTAATGATTTCTTTAATAACCCGCCAGGGATTTTAATTCTTCTTTTTTTCTTTTTGTATTCTCCTCTCCTATTTTCTCTACATCCTCTCTTTCACTCTTTATGTATTCTTTTTTCTTTTTTTTAATAATATCACGCATTTCACGAGAAAGCCTCCATAATATCTCGCCAACGAGCTCTTAGCTAACGAATTGAGTGTTATTAAAAAATTTAAAGCATCGAAGAGCACCCCTGTTTCCTTCTTTTCTATTTTTCCTTCTTTTTTCAATTCTATTAAGTTTACGCTGCTCTGAACGTAGGTAGAGTGATAGATTACATGGAGAAGATTCTGCTTTGAATGTAGCAGGTTATGTTAATGCGAATGGTAAACAGATATACCAGGGATAAACAGGCCTCCATTGATCCGTGGGAGCAGGGTGCCAATGAACTTTACTCTGACGATGAATCGTTTAATGATATTCCCAGGCCATTACAGGCAATCATTGCAAGAGTCGAGCGTGAAATTTACAAGGTTTCATTAGGGCCGCCGGAACTCGCTGAACATACAACATCAGACCGCTAATAATCAAATTAACCGACCCGTTTTAAATTCCCTAATACACGATATTCTCGAAAATTGCACGCTTTCACACGGTTTAATCGACACTTGATCGGTGGGTATGTACGTACGTCAATTTCACCGTCGCGATTTCCACCAGGGAACGGCAAGGGGTAACGAGAAAGAAAAAAAAAAAGAATGAAGAGGAAATGCAAATCATCTGCGTGACTCGTTTAATATCTGTTGAAAATGAAGAAATAAGCCGAGCCAGCGAAATGCGCTTTTAAATAACTTTTCAACCGAGCAGCCTCGTTACCGTAGAGTTGAATAAATGCTATTGCCGTGCGCGTATTAATGCGAGAGTTACTTGAACGTATTGTTACGGCGTATCATTCGAAACGGTTCATTATAACGTTACAACCTCTCGCTTGTTTTCACGATAACCCGTGCTACAACTTCCAACGTCAGATTCCGTGGCTTTAAGTTAGGTGTACTTGTTTCGCGATAACTACATCTTCCCTTTTCGAAATTTTCAAACGATCTCAACGACTCGTTACACCGAACCGAAGAAAATAATACGTATAAGGATAGAAAAGCGAAAGAGTAAAGTAGAAAAATTGGAAATTTGTTTCTCCAAGCTATTCGTGGGAAATCGTCGGTGTCTCTCTCGCGAAAACTTAAATCACATTAAATCAGGCTTTTAGTATTGGTAGTACAGTAACTATCCGGGAACTGTCTATATATTATCGTCGTTGGTGTGGTCCAAGAAATCGACTAAAACCATCGAACCCAGGCTAATGTCGGGGAGAATGGTTGATTCCGAGGCGAAGGCAAAGAAGCTCGACTGTTTCCGGGGAACAATGCGATTTCCCATTGTCGAGATCCCTCTTTTCTGGGCTGGCTGGCTGGCTGGCTGCTGCCGGACGTGATCGATCGTACTCGTCACGATCCCAGGGCCGGCATAATGAAATTTATCAGGTCGATCGCGGCCAGAAACGTTGCATGTCAGCGACATCGGCCGGGGTAACGAAGGGCGCGGCGTGGTCTGCGTGAGACCATTAACCGAGAATTTCATGATACGCTTCATTGCACTAATCCAATTTAATTAGAACGGCTCGGATAATAAGCCTGTAACGACACACTTTGCTCATTAATAACGATCAGACGCTACGGCCACGGAGCTTGCCCGGTTCGCTGAGAGTCATCCGACGTTTTATCGTTCATCGTCTGTCTTCCTTATCGCATATATCTTCCACGATGTAATGTACACTCGAGAATTGTGTAATCCGGCTGGAATCTTTGCTCTTTTCCACCTGGATTTCCACGATTCGCCGAGCTCTCTGAGGGTATACGTATACGAGATCAGAGATTATAGAAAAGCGGGGAATATATACAGGCCGATTTGAAGGTACAAATGAATCAAAGAAGAACAAAGGGTGTAGAGTGGTAAAAGGAATACTTCTTGTTTTGGTAACGTGTTCATCGCAGATCAGAGTTAACATGCTCTTTCAAGAGACGCGTATAGTATGGACTTAAATGCGAGATACGAAGTAAATGAAATTATTAAGAAAATTTCAGAAGAACTCATGTTAGTTATTAAAAGAGCAACAAAATTTGCAAGCATAAAGTTTCTTTTACGATTGAGGTAATAATCCTCCGATTTTGAAAATTTTCCTCCGATTTTTGATGTTATTTGCCATTAGATCATGCTTTGTCGTATATTATAAGTATATTATATTAATTTGTCGTATAGTATAAGTTTGTTAGATGAAAGAATATCATTCGATGAACTTTCATCTTAGAAAATTGTTAGTTTGCTTTTAGAGTAAATTTTTACAGATATCGAAAAATCGATGATTTTTTGTACGCGTGTAGCACTTATACTTTACGGTAATATAAAGACAGGTGTTACGTGAAAATGACTTGTTAACATGTAGCATCGTATTTAGCGAAAACCCGAGTTTCAGCGAATGTATTAATATATGCTTGAATTTACTTTATCCTTAGTGACAAAGCTTTAAGCACGAAGGATTAAGACGCCTACAGACAAGCAATTAGCCATGCGTAAGCCGTTTCTTCGAGGCAGATTATTGTTTGTCGATAGAATCCTCCTGGCTTACGTTTTATCGTTAAAAATAGCGTAATTGGGCATACATATATTGACAAGAATATTCTCTTCGACAGCCATTGTTATCCTATGCGTTCCTCATTAATCATCGTAATCGTATGACTAATACCTCTATATAGCGAATAATGAAAAAGAAACGAACCAATGAAAATAATTAAGATGGAACGACAGCGGAAAGATATTTATTTTTCGCAGCACCATTGTATTTTATTTCCATTGTTATACCAGACAACAATCGATCTGTTTACACCAAAAACTAGTCTCTAGCTTTCGCATGAGAAAGAAAAACTTCAATCAACTATTACAGCATGTTTTCATATAAAACAAAATTCCAGTGACAGAGGCGATGCTTCTTTAAAAGGGTTTGGAGATACAGTAGCGAGGTTGTAAATTGGGAAAGGCTTATTAAATTTTCATAAATTCGACTAACTGTATTATGAAAACTCTGTTTCTATTTTCCGTTTTCTATAATAAATTACTTGCACTTTGGAGCACTATAAATATAGAACGGTTTTGAAATTTGTATTTTCAATAAATTACAAACTAAATTAAGTCGAACTCGATCTAAGAACTTCTTCCATTTGTAAGATGCGTTTGCCATTGTAGAATATCCCGCAATTCGTGATACAAATAGGATTAGGCAGATTTTCTGTGGGGTGTCTTATTTTTTAGGACGACGAATTAAAAAATTGCTCGAGTAAATGCTCGAGTGCATTTGGTCAATTATTAACTAAACGAGTTGAAAGATTATTTTTGCAAAACGGAAGCTTAAACGACAAACCTTATCCTACATTTTTTATATTTTTATATTTAGAATATCCTTCTATCAATTTTATACTCCTGCCTATATGGAAATTAAACAAATTCACGTGTACTTGTGAAATTTTCAAATTTAATTTTCTCAAAAATTAAGCCTCCAATACAAATTCTCTATGCCTTATTTCGGCTTATTTTATGGCATAAAATCTGTCTCGCCCCATTTGTACCATGAATCATGCGATACTCTGTATACTCAACAACTTCGTGAAGGGTCGGAAAACGCAATGGCGCGAATGTTGTCTTCATCAGGAACCCGAGAACTCATTGATACAACGCATAGGCGGGGATCAACTTTCTGATTCGGAAACACATTAATGGAAAACATATACCTGTATCAAATTCATCCCAATACAGCGTAAGAGTTGCGTTATATAATGTAAAAACACATGTGTACGTAAAAAGAGCCGATGGGACAAAAAATGTCAGTGAAAAAGAAAAGAGATAAAATTAGCTTTAAAAACTAGAAAGACTGCAAACAGGCTAACTGCACGTAATTGATCCGATTCGAACGAAATTGATGGATGGGATACGAAAAATGGTTGGAAAGCAGAAAAAGTGGGATGATATTATATAATGACATATAACCATCGGAGAAACGAGACAAAAAGTGATATCCGACTGCGGTGAATTGATATTATTTGCTGACAAAATTGCAGTATTTTTCAAATGTTTCGTTTTAGCCCGGCACGTGTCGAATAAACAATGCCCGTTTCGAAACATTTTAAAAGCAGCGTCAATTCATTTGTCCTGGCCAAATGACATTTTCGTTTAAACATTAAAAAAACACACGTTGAAAAGACATTTCACTCCCCCTAATAGTCGAAAATGCAATCGGTTCTAGATCAACGCAAATATTTGGAAACTGTAAAATTCCAAGACAACAATCGGGAGCATTGTTTCTTTGAATGTAAAAAAAAAAATATCAAATAAAATAGAAGAATAATACCAGTCTACTATAGTGAACTGTATTCTTACGAAAAAGTTTTCAAATGGTCTCAAGAGGATCCAATCAAAATTATATCATCTTCTGTGATTCGGCGAGTAGAGTTCAACCTATTGACAATATTATAGTTTACATAGCGATGATGTTACGTTAAAGTGTGAAGAAGTGTTCCCCCGAGTATTTGGAAAAGCCAATACTATTAATATTATTTGGATCCTTTCCAAGTTTAACGATGACCAAAGAAATAAGAAATTTTATAATATCTCAAAATCTCTACTTTATGACACCTTCGTCTCTAAACCAGAATTGAAAATGCAGCATTATTATTGAAATCTGCAATTCTTACATTATTACTAGCTGTTACAGATAACTTTGACAAGTTATCTTTCTCTTTTCTTTCAGGAAAAGGCCAGATTATAATATTAAGGATCAAGATAACATACACAAAATTACACATTTTTTACCTCCTGGAGAAAAGTCTTTCCATTATGCGATATACATTATATAGGGTATCCTAGTAATAAACATTCAGTTTGTGTACCTTGTGGGTCTAAAAAAGCATTATATAAACATAGGTCGTTTTAAAATCTTGTTAAAAAGTTATGACAAAAGTATAAAATGTAAAAGAAACGGTTGCAGAATCACGGTTACTGCGATATAATGCAAAGACTGATCAGCGATATTCACGTTCACTTTGTTTCTAAAAAGGCATCTAATTAAATGTTTATCTCGAAGTATCTCCATCTTAAAATAATGCAGTTACCGAAATGAAGCAAAATAGAAATGAAATTTACAGGGTGATAAATTCTATTTTCATCTGTTGTCAACTTTGTATTGCCTAGGACGATAGGCAAATTATCTTTGCATATTGCAATTGTTCCCTCCGTATTTCATAATTTTGTTATGACCTTTTAATAGAGCTTTAAACGACCTATACTTATGTAACATTGTTTTTTTATCTAGACCCTTACAATATATTGACATTGTTTGGCCGTTCAAACCTCGGACACCCTGTATAATACAAAAATTATTGCGAACCATTTTATCCTGCGCTGTAACAAATTCTCTACTGCTTAACTACGATCTAATATTAATTTCCCTTCTATAAAAAGCAACTTAAAGAATTCGAATCAAACATCGAAATTAAATTAAGCTAAAATATTCAATAAAACGAGCCGATCTCTCTCAAAAATTATAAGGCACGATCTATGATCTCAACCGAGTCGCTAATGACGAATTAAAAAGGAAAACAAATAGAAGAAGATTTGGAATCGCACCTCGAATTCGTATTATAGCAGAGTTTTTGTGTGAAACAAACGAGCTGGCTGGCAGGAAACCACGGTGCAATAAGTCACGTTTCGGGGGCGCCGCGAAATCGGCGAAAAAGAGGCGCATGGTCGATTTCTCTTCGATGCATAATGCCCGGTATTAATTTAATGAGTAGTAATTACCGGAGCGCTCGTATATGTGTGCAAGTGCATTCGATGCGACCATCGAAGTGCTCACTCCCGCACACCTTTGTGCAATAAGCATTACGCGGTATCGGTTTTGAATTTCTGTTATGTGATAACCAACGCGAATAATGACCAGGCCGCGATTTCATGCGGTAACGATTGATGGTATTATAATTTTAATACGAAATGAACCGAAAACACTCGCCACGGCGTGTACCGTATATCACCGGAAGGGGTTGAATCAGCCAGAAGGGTTTCCCTTCCGCGCTACTCGACAAGGATCGAAATTGCTCGTCGTCACCGATTTCCACAGCCTAGCCGTCTCGAATCAACCGGCTATGAACGCAACCAGACGAATCGCGTTTCAACCGGCTGTGCTTTCCGACTTTAGGATCCGACTTCCATTTTCAGGCGCGTGTACCGAGCTAGGGAACCGCGAGGAAGGAACGTGAAACGAACCCAGCCGGCCTGTTATTCGTGTCACTGAACGTAACGACGTTCGTGAACGACATTGGATAAAATTCAGGATTTCTAGAAACGGTAATCGCAGGTAGAAATAAGAGGGAAAAACATTTAGATCGGTGTTCGATTTAATAATGCTCTGAAACTCTTCTTTCGTTTTAATCCCTTATATGAGCGTAAATATTTCTTACCACTTTATAACGCATATATTATTTTTTCAACGGGATGTCTCATATTCTGTCTATCATATTTCGTCTATAGATGTGGCACAAAAGTCAGATTTGATGAAATAAATGGAAGTAAAAATTTGTGGAATAAACCGAACAGCGATAAAAAATACAAGGGTTAATGATAAAAATCTAGTTGATACAGAATATAGAGCATATGTATGCTATAGTTATTAAGATTAGCTTTTAATTGGGAATTTATTGGTTTCTATATATGATTTCAGGGTATGAAATATAATATTAAATCGTTTTATAAGTTTCATCATCCTTTCGACTAAAATTTGGCAATTATAAAACGCGAATTTCTTGCATTCTATCGTCATTTCCCATTTAGAGCCTATATTTTTTAATCCCTCGTAAAATAACATTTCTGTGATCTAGAATTCGATATCGATGGAAATTTTCCTGCTGAAATCATTTATATCTGTTAATGATTTAATATTTTTAGTTGCCATTGTTGCTTTATGTCTGTTTTTATGAAATTCATGAAGCATACAGTATTTCCAATATATGTGATATGAATTTTCACTTGTCATTCATTCTCCCACCACTCTGCCGATCTCCTTGGAATGTTCATCTGTTAAAAATGAAATATTGCTCAAAGGAATAGATAGCTAAAAACAATACGGTGTGGATAGGTGAGAAACAATACTTCATTGAAAATCAATAACGAAAAAAAAAAACGATAGCACTCGCAAAACGACCTAATACGATATGACAAACGAAAGCAACGAAAGCGTATAACTGAAAAGATAACAAGAATTAAAGGAGAAAAACGACTCTGTAAATCGATGGATCCAAAATGTGCACGCGTGTGAATCTTTTCTTCTTTTCATTTCCATAAAAATGTATTCAACGAGAAAAATTAAAAGGCAAATATCCCACTCAGAAGCACTGCATAAACATCTCATTGCGAGGTATCTCGTTCAGATGCGAATAGATTAAAGGTATACGATAAAAAGGAAGTCATAACTGACTCTATTAATCTTTCTAAATATCCTGCATCTTAAATCAATGACGCCTAAGGTAGCAAAAAGTTACACAAAGGAACTGCACTCGTTGAGAAGACTCAATTAAACGGGCAGGTTGACGGGTAAACTACATAAGCAACGAAATAACGATCTCAAAGTCGAGACAGAAGGATAGGAAGAAAATAGAGAAAGGATAAGAAATAAGCGCGACGTCCTCCGCTCGTATATTTGAGGCAGCACGAAAAATACCAGAAACAGTTGATGCTTCTCACATTATTCGTCAGAGGTCAAGCGAAAAGAAGACGACAGCGACGCGTCGGGGGTCCGAAGCTTAGTCTCTTCTCCGTAGCCATTCCGGAACTTTATTTCCCTGAGGATCGCTCTGGCGGAGTTTATCGCTGAAGGTAACGGTGTTCCCTTCGTTGCTTTCCCATTCCTTTGTCCCTCGTCTCTCTTTCCTCCTCTTTATTCTGTTATTTCTATCATCCGCGTTCATTCCCTTGGTTCCCGGTCGTACTTTCTGCCGATCACCGTCCTCGATCCGCGCACATACGTCTTTCTTGATTTTCGTCTCGATCGACACAATCAGGATTTCAGAATATCAAATTCTGTTTGCTTAGGATAAAGGGCCACGGCGCCGAACACAGTACGGCAGACACAGCTTCTTCGATTTCTCGGTTTACCTCCGCCCTGTTCCGCTTCGGCTCTCATAGATGTCGGTTGTTCCGCCACCTGGCGTAATCAACAGCACCCCCTTATTGGTCGTCCGTGGCGTAATTCCCGGGCCAGGACCACCTTTCGCGAGTGGCATTAACGCGACTCGAAAACGCGAAACACTTCGGAATAACCTACTTCGGCAACAACGTGGACCTGGCGTAGTTTTCAACGACTCGCAACTTCATCCCCCTCCGCCGTTTCCTCCCTCTAGTTCGTAACCCCTCGCCCCTGTGGGGCATTCGTTACACCAATTTCCCGTAGTATCGCCGGTTAATTGGGCGAAATTAAGAGGCACTGTTTATCGAGTGCCGTGTTGCTAATTTATCGACGCTACCGTGATATCCGTGACACGATATTGCATCACTTCAGATTGCTTCGATATGAGTTACTTATATTACCATAAGTTGACACTTAGTTTCGATAGTTGAAGATTGATTTGATGTATACGAGGAACGAATGTTGTAGGTTTCAGTTCTGTCTATGTGTATATCGTTAATGGCGAATTACGTGACTATGAACGATCGTCGATGAAATTTTCTTTCGTTAGGTTCTTTGTATTGCCATATTATTGTTAGAATTCTAGAAATCAGGATTACAATTTTAGCAACTCCTGTTTAACGCACGTGACCCTATTCTAATTATTGATCTATGAATTCTAGCTGTAGTATCTTATGAAGGATATACCTTACTCCTATTCTATTTTATTATTATTTATTATTAATTGCTTCTTCTTGTAAAGCGGATTAATCATTTTCGCTCATAAGCATAAATGTAAATATAATAATACAAATGTGTAAATATAAAACGTGGACAAATTTATGTGACAACGGGTTAAGCATTCGCATCTACATATATAAATTGTACGATAATAAATCGTTACAAAGATTGGAAAGTTAAAATTACAAGATATTTACTCAGCTAAATAAAATATCAATACGATGAAAGCAAATTGCTAAAATGAGTATCTTATTAATGAATCCTTATCAATGGACAATATTGTAATACAATATAATGGTATGATATTACTCAAAATTATAGTTACGATAAATGAAAGGAAATACGAAGAAGAATCTATGAGAAACGGGTCGTTTTTCGAACAGAACAAGACGGGTTTCGGGAACGAAACGAGGCGAGGAAGGTACAAGAGAAAATCACACGGAAAATTACAAAATCTCTGAAACTGATGAAGACGCCTGTTATATGGTTGTATCAAAATTACAATGAGAGACGTCTGGAATTAATAAGTATTTCTTTGTCCTTGGGTAGGGAAGCATCGACCGAAGGAATACATAGACGCTTATGAATTTAAAGCTACATGCAATTGGAGTTTCGTGTCGTAAGAAATGGCGGGATATATACGGTACAGACCGAGCAGTTGAGAGGCGTGTTATTCCGTGGGATGGTTCTTTAGTTTAAAACCGTTCCAGCCGTTAAGAGTTTTCCTTTTTACGAAGAAAAGTTTCATCGACGGATACCGAAATACCGGTCCGGTTATGAATTCAGAGGGAAAGATAACTTAAAGAGCGACCATTTCTCCACGGGAGAGACGAAAGAGCAAGGGGATAAAATATTTAGGGATGTACGGCGTCTTAGGCGTAAGATACGAGATTTAAAGTTTTAGGTGCCACTTTCAGAAAAGGTTGCCCGCCGGCACCCTCTATCTCCGGATTCCTGTTCCGCGATAGGAGGACTACTTCTGGAGTTAGTGACGTTCGTCCACGATCCCCTTTTCTGTATCTATCTGTGTGTACAAGCTGCTCCGTAACGCGCCACTACTATGATAAGACGATCGACCAACTTCTGAAACGTTAGGGACCAAGACTATGAGCACGTTTTCTGCTATGATCATTACTTAATTTGTTAATTCGATCTGATACCGCAGTTAAGTGAGTCGTAGAAGCCTGTACTTGCGGAGGGAATCTGTACAAAACTGTGTACCAGGACCCTCTTACACAATGGAACTAATATTGTTAGTGGAATTGTGCAAGTTATAAATTACGAGTTATTAGCATCGAATTATTTTGCATAATAGTAACAAGTTTGATAATAAAACAAATGAAACTTTACGAATAAGTTTTACTAGTTACGAGTCGCTTGATTATAATTGTACGCAAAATTGTGAATCTTGAAACAAAAATTAAATGGCGTCGAAAGGGACGTGACTCGGTATCGCTGGTTCTTCTACGGGTATGAGGGTTAATTAATTACGTGTTTCTAAATGGAAAGATTTTTAATGCGTTGGTCGGTGGGATCTCGATATTTTATGTAGAAAATTGTCGAATCAATTCTTTTCGTTACACAATTTGTTTCATAATGTAAGAAGTTGCAAACGTAGGAGCGTACTTGTACGATTTTCTGTGCACTTTCTCTCCCCTTTCAAAGTTCCAAAGCTCACAGAGACCTTTCAAGTTTCGTAAAGCTTCCTTGTATCAATTCAATAAAATTGTTTCTTTTCAAGAAATTTTGGATCATTAAAAATTCCTTGTTCGAAAGAAGTTGTTGTTAACAAAAAGAAACCACGTGATTACGTTTTTCGTTTAGCAAATTTGTATATGCCACTCAGGTTTATTTAGTTACAAATAATCTTGCGCCCAACTCCTTAACATAGTGTTATTATGACACTTCTTTTCGCTTTGCAATTCACATGTTGCAGGCCAATTTTCTCGAGTTGCCCTGTCTCAAGGTTTACTCTCGACTGACCTTCTTCTTAAATGGATATTACCGAGCCCAGTTCCTCTCGGAAGCGTGCACATGTTCCAAAATTAAGAATCTAGCGCCGCAAAACAGCAACGTTTAAAGTGATATTTTCCCGGCATCCGTATCACAATCGAGCGAATAAAATCCAATAGAACTCTGTGTCAAATCATGTACACATATCCATAATATAATTCCAATTTATACGGTTATAATCTGATCGACCAGATATACCAATAATTTAATTATAAATGCCTCGCCAAAAGTGAATATTTCGCTATTAATTATCATTAATAGGAATTTCTTCGTAGTTCTATCGGCATTAGATGCTCCAATTAATCCCACAATTCGACGTTTTGTGGGAATGGAAATTTTCATTACTGCTCGCGAATGACTGAGTTTTAACGTCAAACGTGCGTAGGAGTACAGGATATTTTGAGGTTAGGGTGTGAAAAGAAGAGGGTAGAACGTGACCAACCGTACACTCCACGCTCGTCGACGTTTATATATTATTTTTCGTTAAGAATGATTATATACTTTAAGAGCTTTATGGACAAAGGGCCCATAAAATAAAATAGTGAGTTGGGTAAATTGTGTTAGAAGTTTTAGTGACAGTTTTAATACCAACTAATCGTTTTACTTTGTTAGAGGAAATAAAATAATGCGTAAAAAACAATTATGTCAGAAAGTTATGCAAAGTGTGCAAACAATTGATCCGCGTCATAGAAATTAACAAAAACTTCTGCAGTATGCATATTTACTATTAAAACGTTCCAAACATTCTCACACTTATCGTTAAATACTGAGTCAGAACGGCGACTTTCATGAAAACGTTTACGTCTCGGACATTACGAAACGTTAGAGGGAAACCACCCTTAAATGGCAACATGGCTGCGCCGGCTCGACCAGAATGACATAATGCCGAATCATTACACACCCCTGCAAGATAGCGTGCAACTTGAAACCAAGGGAAGAATAAAACTGTAGAACGATAACCGTCGAGTGCTAAAGAAAGAGAGAAATAGAAAGAGAGGGAGAGTGTTGCGCGCAAGCGGTGACTCAGACACTTTGAGGCAAGAAGAACGTTGAGAAATGGAACGAGTCGCGAAACTACCAGCCACACAAGAACACACACCTTATAGAATTCCATGAGCTGCCTCGTAAACGCGATACTTTCGAGCTGCCAGTGGGAAATATTGGTCCGCGGGTCGTGGGCGAAACGCGTCGCACGCTGTGAGATATTGTGTTCGTTAACGAACAAGAGACAATGAACACCGCGATTTACGAGATTAAACGAAAACGTTTTCGGAAGCGTACCGTTTGAAATTGCTTCGAGGATAAACGTTGTCGCGAAGATCGTCATAAACGAACATGTTTTACAGCTTCCGAAGATGTTTATCACGTGGGAGATTTTCACGTCGCGCGAACGATAACATTTGAGATTCTCGATTCGATAACCGATACGATGAAAATGGAAGAGATTCGATGCGGTATTGTTTGGATAAATTTGATAGAAGTTGCGCTATCGATGGAAAGTTTGGATAAAGTTGTTCAAGAGCTTTCACGTTTCTTTCTTGTGATATAAATTATATATACATGGTGGTAAACAAAAGACATGTTAACTTTCTATAGGTAAATACATTTTTTTACATTTCGGAAGCAAATTTCTTTATGCTCGAATTTTATTTTATTTCCTGTTCTAGGTCTTTTAACAGATTTTTGGAATATTTACGAATGTTTGTTTGTATGGTATCTTTGAGGATATCTCTCCGAAAGACGACACAATATTCTTATGGAGGAAACTAATCTTGCAGTAAATTCTGCTTTACTAAAGTTATTTAATACGCTGATTAACGCTCACAACTAAATTAAAGTTGGAGCCTGAGTGCTTCTTAGTTAGCCTGATTGCTAATCTAAACTATATCCTAAACTGGATGCTAGCTCGTCTCGTCTTCGTGGTTTCTAATTTTATCTCAACTTTTGAACTGGTCGATTAATATCTGACATTGCTTTTCGTCTATTAAACAATTTCTAAGAATATCCAAGTGCGATCACCTTTTCTTTATGCATTCTAGCGTCACTGGAGTATTTTTTCTTGAAGAATGTTTATTCGTTATTTATTTTATTAGTTCCTGCATAACACATACTCACTGATTCAGATAACGCGACTACATTCGTCCTATTTTCCTGTTTTTGATATATTTATCCTGCTATATTTATGTTACACGACATTTTCTCATATTTTCGTTATTTAAAGATTAACCGAAGTGAATCGCAGATGAGAAAAGTAAATTTTATAAGACTTTGAACTACAAAGGACCCTCTGTCGTGATATGTGCAAATTCTTTCAATATATTCTATCGATCAGCTAATAATCCCAAATTTAAGAATAGTCTTCTTACATATTCGTCTGTACATCACTGCGTTCACAATAGGATAGACTTGACCAAATAAATTCATAAACTGAATAACATTATCACACGGTGTTAGAAATATCAGGAAATAAATCAAGTTATCGTAGAATTACACGACTTTCACAATCTTGGAGAAGCTGATTCGAAATTACAAGAAATTAAAAAACTTCAAAGATAGAATTAATCGTTCGTGAGATGAAGATTGTATGATTTCCATAATGAAAAATGTAGTCATTTATTTTTCCTTTCTTAATATTTAAGAGTCTTACGATAAAAGTAATTCTTCATGTCGGGAAGTCGACCAAGTTTCCCCCAGGTACATAATATATGAGTCACACGAAAGCCAAACTTCTCGATCGAACTTCATCGAGGTTAATTCTATTTCTAAGGAATATAAATACTAATCATTATAACCCGGTATTAAAACTATCACGGTTATAAAACATTTATAAAAAGCGAAATTCATCGCTCTGTCTCCTAATCTCTCCAGTATATAACGATTCGATAACAAATTCGATAATAAATCAAATAAAATTTTGCAACCAAATTTTACAAATTCCGATTTTTAAATTCATCAAATTATAATACAGAAATCTACTATATACAACCTCTAGCTTATTTCGCCAATATTATTAGCTGGTAAATCATCCTGCGAGAAAATCCCAATATAGCTTCACGTATCGATTCTTTACTCTTACTGAAAAAAGTATTGTAAAAATATCAAGATACGCAGACTGACTTATCGCCACGTAATCTAATACCAGTAATACTCCGATCGGATAATTATTCAGTTTCATATGGCTAAGAATCCCCTACCCGCATAACGTTATCCGTACAATCCTCCCATGGACAATTGAATGAACGTCGTTTCCTTCTCCTGGTTGCAGTTACGACATGGAAGGCAACTAATAATGTCCGATGTCAAAGGTAAAGTCGAGTTCACATGATAGAAGCAGCTTTCGCCGTTGGAGACAATCGGTAAAATCCGATCCGACGTACTGTCGTCGGTAGTCGTCGGTTAACAGAAAGCCAACAAAAGGGTGAATCCCCCTTCGGGCTGTTTCCAGTGTGCAGTCGTGTGTAAAAATAAAATACCGCTGCCGTACGTCCGACGTAGGGGAAAAGAAAAACGAAACACAGTAGCTACTGCCTAGACTTGCGTTCGCTTTATACACGTGCAATTTAAAAAGAATATAATCGGATCCCATTAGGAAGGCCGATAATCGGGTTAGATGCGCGAGAATCGTACGGAGCAACGTGATATTAAACAAGTTTCGCACCGTTTTATCGTAGCTCGAGTTCGATCGCAATTTTATGAGTCGCCGACGAAACGGAGCCGCTCGAAAGAGCACGAGGATGGCGGGTCTGGTAAGGATGTAAATGGATAAAAACCATGTGTCACGGAATATAGTATTCGAAATAATCGCACGTCCAACGAGAAACATAGATCTCTGTTCATCCTTCGCGCACCCTCTTTCGCCTCCTGCACCGTCGTCGATGCAAAACGTAACGAAATGGAGGCGAAACACGCGAAAGAGAGGAGGTAACTCGCTCGACGTCTTACGACTTATCGCACGGCTTTCTGAGATCGTACAAAATGCACTCGACCCAATTCAGGAACGACGAAGGAAGAGAGAGAATGGGAAAGGGAGGGGGAGAAAGAAGGACGAGGATAAGAGGTGGTTGGAAAGAAGAAAGGTGGGACGAAAGCAGTTTCCTATGGACAGGAAAGGGAAAAGCAGTTTGCCAGGGAGCATCGAAGCTGGCCGAAAAGACGTTAGGGAAGCCCGTCACGTTCTGCCCAGCGTGAAAAGCATCCCTGTAAAGGAAAGGAAAACGAGGGAAAGCGGACCCTCGTTAGCCGTTCTGTTATTATTTCGATTCTGGGTCGATCGTTCGATCACGACGAAAGGAACCACCGTTAAGAGCAGATCGGTACACGACGTGTCGTTAACCATTTGTTCATTGGACAACGAAGCTCTTCGCTTCCAAGTAAACGGTACGGGCTGTGAATGATTTAGAGAAAAATTCTATATTAATTACTCTACGAAACGAGTCGTACGAAATTCTTTCTCCGCTTCCTACTGTGTCTCTGGTTTCAGTTTCTGTCTTTTGCCTCCGCTCTTTGTATATTCCGGCAATGAAAATGTATAAATACGTTGGAGACGTGCCGAGCTATTGTCGACGATTCGAAACTCACGTATCTGGCGAATCGGTATTATGTATTACCGTCTGATGCAGATTAAAATTTAATAGGAAACTGGAACTAACTAATCCTATAATGAACGAAATATGATCTACTTGTCGGAGGGTTTCTTCCAGAAGAAACTGTTTAGTAACGCTAATTATCCTTCGCTCGATCAACGTATAAGTTTGACTTAAAATGTCGTAGTTAAAGGAATTCCGGAAGTGGGTTCGCATTACACGTTGCCACGGGCGAATAAACGAAAAGCTGATAAGGTTAAAATATGTATTATAAATTCAGAGAGTGTCGACGTAAGCCATAATAAAAACGGAAAGTTGTATGAAATATTCTTTAGAAAATTTCACGCTACATCTGACACCTGTCTGTTACCGTGAAAGCTTTTAATTCGGTGGCTGCGAAAAATCTCCGGTGATGCTTCATAATCACTAAATACGTCGATGAATGCAAAATCTCTTTTCACGTGGAAATTTTCAAAAAATCTCATAAAATCCAATTTCGTTTCACTTCGTACCTAAATACCTTCGTACCTGCTGCATTTTCAAACGCTACATAATTTGACACGACACAATAGCTCACGGAGGTATTTGGACACTTATAGCAGCTTTTTCCTCAATATATATTGTATATCATATTATATAGAAGCTTTCTATATGACATGCGACATGATACGAATATCATCATCACACTAGCAAAGTTTCAAATAAATCCAAAACATAATACATTCACAGAAACCTTCTACGATCAGTGTTCGAATACTTTTATGAATCACTTTAAATCTTCGTTCGAATCTTGTTCCAACTACGAGCCGCCAGATAAGATGTGACGTTTACAAGGCAAAATTTATTTATGAACGAACGTAGCTTTTGGTTAGCAGAATTTTTGCGTGGTTTTAATCGAGACAGCTAGCATGATTTATTAAACAGACGCACAATGCAGGAGGAAGCTGACAATATGATTATAAGCTTTGCACGCGCGACGTTGAACGCGTTTTAGCCGGGTATAAATCAGTTCACGTTGTCGACGCGTGTAACACGCACAGTAGGAACGAGAGAATATCACCACGTGCCAATGGGGCGGCTGTATCCGGTGAACTCTCTGATGCCACGAAGTAATCAGGTTTATCTCGTGGTTGCACACAGAGACAGGCACTAGTTGGTGACCACTAGCACGTTGTGTCGTTTAGAAACGACAGTACGTTGCCAAGTGCGGTGGCAGTGCCACAGGCGGCTGTTGGCCGCTGATATCCAAGTTTAAACTAAAATTGACCGCTATTCTATTTTCTTCACCAACTAATAGAGAACTAATATTTTCTCGAACAATTATAAAATATGGAGGAATAGATGTTGAATGATTTATTTCGCAGATCATGAAATATTCCAATTTCCGATTTTTAACGTTAATTCAAAGTATCAGAAACGATCGATGAATTAAATTGCATTATTAATGAATGAATTGTGCACAATCATGAAAATAATATTCATTTAATACAAAAATTGGTAATTGTCTGATTAAGATTATCTCAATTTGAACTGTCTGAAAACTATATGTTGGTACCATTTTTATGAAAAGGGATAAATGTAAGTATACAGTAGTTCACGAAAATATTCAAGCACTTACTACGGAGAGTTCATATGAACATACGTTCTACGCAACTTCTTGTAATTTGAAACTAATTCGATAATGCATATATGTATAAGGACTATAGTACAATCCAGTACAGGATTTAGGCAGTGAATAATTGGCTCCATTCGTATATTTTGACGATCCTTCCGCACTGTATAAATATTTATGGTAAATATCTCGTAATTTCTATATTGTATGTTTTGAGATTCGTGTTAAATTTTACCAATAAAGTCACAATATAATGGTGATAGTCGTATCTCATTAAAATGCTAATGGAATTTCAGAATGTTTTATATGATATATTCATAAAAAAAGTTTCTATGAATGTTTAAATACTTTCATGACCCACCCTACATAAAATTCATATGCATAGTATTTACTAAATATATCACTTTTAATGAATCTCAAAGCCTTTATGAATATATATATGTACACAATAATATATTTTAACATCTCGAATCCTACAGATCTTTCTATGAAAATTCATCTTTACGCACAATTTTGTTAAATTAAAAGTTTCGTCACTTTCTCTCATACGCGTATAATTTAACGCGAAAATGTTTCACAGCCCCCAGTTATAAAGAGTTAAGCGATTCGTTAATTAGATGAATTAAATTAATTAATATCGAAACAATATGTAAAACGGTAAACGGTATGAACCGTCATATGCATTCGTTAAATGTAAGAAGTCTGTTTGACGATTATTTATTACGCTTAAGTTTGTCGTGTCAATAACTGTTCTTGATATTTTCAATGTATTGTTTCAAACGTAGGCTGATTAAACAGACGTTGAAATAAAGAACGTTCACGGTACGCTTGTACCCTAGCTAATATTTAGAAATTGTATGAATAATGAACCATCATGGAATACGTATTAGTATCCTATTTCGAAGCTACCCGATATTCCCCGTTAAACTAACGTTGTACCCGATCAGGCAAGAAGATAGACTCGATTAGCGAGATGGACTCGGTCTGATCGAGGTAACATGCATGCTGAATCATTAATTTTTACGTCAATTTTTTATACGTTCACGGTTTAGTTAATTTCCAACCAATTTAGCAAGTGTTAAAAGGCATATATATAGCCGGAGAAGTTTAAAAATTGACAATTTTTAAAAACGATAAATCTAAATTTTTATATTAATCTTCTTATTGAGTGAAATTTTTCGTGATATATTGTTGAAAAGCAAAAGAATATCGAAAGTATTTAACCATGCTAATCTCCTTGCTTCATCTTTATGTTTTAATAATATCTATTGAAATATAATATCGATTTCGGATCGTATAAACTCAAACAGAACAGTAGGATTAAAAAGCTATTTCAGTATTGGTTTAAAGATGAAAGAAGAAAGAGAGAGTTTTTTATATCAAATTCAATTTAATTTATAATAATTTGTAATCGTTACTTAAAATACAAAATTGAAAGCGAGTTTACATTCGAAATGTTTTAAAGTACAATAAATCCGGTCTATCTTTAAATCCTGTATCCTTTATATCTTTAAATCCTGTATTATATTATATAAAAAAAAAACAATGAAACTTCTCATAATTCAGTTATTTGGATTTACAAGTAATATTTCTGTATTTACTCATCGCTATATAACTGTTACTAAATATATATTTTCTCCATCGAAACTGTAGATATTTCTAAAAGTAACAATATTGCTGAAGAAATATTGAAGTCAGCTTACATAAGCAAAACACAATCGTAAAAATTAATAGGTTAAAGACGTATTAAACCCATAAATAACTCATCCGTGAGGAAAGCTTGACTTTTTATTTCATTGTTATATACAATCTAGTGGAGGACTTTGGTAAATCGCAATAAATGCATTAAGTTAACTTTTATATAATATAAGGATTTCATACCAATTAAAGTCTAGAAAGATTACATGTCTGTGTGTAGTAGGAAAAATACAGATGTCCCTATTAACCTCTGTTTGCAGATAATATCACGTAAACTGTAGATATTACAGTTAGATAACAGATGCGTTACCCTGAATCTACTTGGAATTCTCGAAAATTAACCTGCTATTGATTATCAGTTGAGGAACCCTTAATCAAGCTCAAGTACACGTTCGATTCAGATGTCCAAGAATCTCAGTTTATGGTGTTCTCCTCTAACAGATCAACATCTAAACTCATCGAACAGTTTAACTATAACGGGATAGAACATACGATTTTATAAAAAGTGTGATTGATCGGTCGTTGTACTAACTCGCGAGAGAGTAAAATGGATATAGTACAAGTAGAAGCAGACGGGTTACGTCAAACACGAAGCGCGAGAAATTAGTAGTAAAGGATGCATAGTACAGGCAATGCTCGTTTCACATGACAAGTATGTTTAAACGTAGCATCTATAAATCTCCATTATACTGTATATTATAACCGAGAAACAGCGAGTCGATATTCCTTTCATATCGTTAATGCGAAAATCACGGGCTTATATACGACCGCGTTTATTCACCCAGGATTTTGCTCTTTCACCCTCTTTCATCCACCTCCCCCCTCGCCTTCTTTTCTTTTCCTCCGTTGGAAGCCAGTTACTCCTTATTTCTTTTACGGGAAGGAAAAACACCGTTATTCATTAGTTCTTTTCCTCTTTCCCGTTTTAATAATATTCCACGTTTCCTTTGTCCATCTATCAATTTCCACGCTTATCTTTGTTTCCCCCTCTCCGTTTCACCGCTATATCTATGATACTGCTACGTTGCTTCCTTTTATGAATCTGTGGAGTATGCGATTTCTTGCGAACGATATACTAACCGAAAGCTTGTATTTCATTTCATCGTCTACTTGTACCTATATATACTCTTATTACTGCTGATATATATCGTTTTCTCTTGGATGACCGAAATATGACAGCGGTTTCCCCCATTCTCTGTTAGTCCCGATTCCTACCGGTTACCGTCACTTTTTCTTCCCCCTCCTTAGAGTTTCCACGGCCTAGGAAGCTTCTTGTTTTTCGACGAGGTAAACTTCAATCGCCGATACTCGTTCCGTGCACGAAACGATTTGCGGAGTCAGATAAACGTCCCGCGAACAATGCCCGTCGTAAATCATGTCCTTCCGAATATATTGATGCACTCGATGGCGCTGGATGAGAAAGTGGATGAAAGTGGATCGGCCACGAGCTTTTCAGAAACGGTTCTCTTCACTCTTGATTCACGGTTCGCTTTTCACCTCCCTCTGCTGCTTATCCGGCTCCCTTTTCTGTCCCGGTCTTCCTTTTTCTCTCTCTCTTCCTCTCTCTTTCTCTTCCACCCCTTCCTCTTCCCAGCCAGACTCGATTAATCCTCTATACCACCCTCAGTTCGTCGCACTCTGATTCTCCTACTTCTCTTCCGTTCCTCTATCACTCGATCGTTTTTGAAAGCACGTCACTCTTTTCGGCCTGCGGAACACGCGACGGCAACAACGACGATGACGACGAGTTTCATCGATGCGTTAATTACTCGTCTATTATGAATGAAACAGCATCACGAATGAAGGGAAACCGTCGATGCGAAATCATATTTCAGAAGGGGGAAGGGTGCAGGCAATGCGACGACGAAAAGGGTGCGATACGAATAGGGTGCGAAGGGAACGAGATATATCGATGGAAAACGATTAATATCCATCGGCTCGACGGTATATACGGAGGTGCACATGGGGTGAATCTATAGCTCTTGGATATGGCGAGCGCAAATGTGTCTGCAAACACTTGAATCCTGCATAAATAAGCACAATTCGTGACCGATTGTAAATTCGTATCTTAACGGGCCTGGGAATATCCGAACTGGCAAAGGGAGCCTGGTAAATGGAAATTTTGCGAAACTACCTCGAAATCAGGTTTTTCCGCGGAGTTGTATTTGGGAAAAATTATATAATATAATCGTGAAGTTTCTCCAGGGATTTTATATAAATTCCGGAATTTAGATAGGATTTGAGAGATTTAAAAATTCTGATAATTTGACGCGTTCGTTAGCATAATTGGTTAAAGTAAAATATTTACTATGAACCGTGTTTTCTTTTTTCTATATTTTTGTACAATATACTGAAGAGTAATACACCTTTAACTAAAGTACATTCTCGGACAGCTATGCATCTCACGTTCTAACGAAAATCTCAAATACTGCTCGAAACAATTTTGTTTCACGCTATAACTACCAAATGGAAACGATGATTTATAACTTTCTTTACAATTACCAAAGACACGTAACCAAGTTTCGGTAAAATTAACACTTTGTTGTAATCGGAACGTGGTTGTATAATTTATTTTATTCTCATGGTATCATTTTAAAAGTGTGCTCTGTGTCAGAAGTCCTATAGGCATTCACGTGCTGTTGTCCGTTCGGTGGACGTCCATTCTGCAAATGTCTGTATTATGAATGCGTACAAACGTCTACTCTTTCAAGCGCACATATGTACGCAGGCATCGTGTACCGAAGATAATGCACGCGTGACGTGTTTGAAACAATGTCCTCGCGCGAAATGGACACGCACGCACCAGTTCTCGATACCACTTTTTCTATTCGCCACGATCCGCGAACTTTTCTTTTCTTTTTATAAAAAGGAAAAAAGAATAGTTGTCTGAAAGTTATCTGCTCAAATAATGCGCGACGTATCGAGCCCGATCTTTTAATTTAACAGAGCAGGGGGAAAAAACGAAACATGATAATATGTAATACATTAATAGCTGATGACACAATATTATGTTTTTTCGTAGTCACAGTATGAACAGGTTTCTCATGCATAATAATTTGCCGATTAATAATAATAGCAATTAGTAGGTCACGAAATACAGATTATGGATTACTAATATCTCGCTATTTTACAACATTTCATCAAATAGGACAATTAGGGCATTTACAACTTGTACAATTTATTTGTATAATTTCCTTTGCTTTATTACCAAATTTGTTGATATTAAATAACGGTATTTATGAATGCTGGCATCCTGTAAGTCGTGACATTTTATTAACAATACTAGTTAAATTATGTACGACAGGGGATTGGTGGACCAATTGTCGGTTGAGTATAAGGAAAAATCAATACCTTGTATTTATTTGTACCTACAAATCGGGTCACTCCATAGCTAAATAAAAATTTCTATAATTATAGGGTTAAAAAATTAGAGCAGACAGACCACATTCAATCATAAATAGAACTAAATAAATAGAACCCAAACAGAAATATCCATCCTCCAGCTTACAAATTGCAACGAATATTTTAAATATTTTGTATATTGTTGCACTTTATACAGAGTTTCCTATAAATACATAATGATCCGCGGTTTAAGTGACAATGAATGACGCAGAGGATACGATATTTGAGAACGAATTCTCCAAATTCTTATCTTAATCGCAGAAAATTACGACCTTTTGTCATGAGATTTCGATCAAGTTATCAGCCACAAATGTTGTAACAGAAATGAAAGTATCTTTTGACGTAACACGTAATTAAATGACACTTGAGCAACCATGAACGACAAGTCGGAAACAAAAACTGAACGTCTAGTTCCGGTGCTCGACATACGGAAATACAGATTTAATTTGATTCCGTGCGCGCGCTGAACTCTCGTAACGCCATGAAACAAACTCCAGTAATTAATATTAAACCCGTTGCACGACCAATCGGTGATCGTCGATTACTACCCCGCCCATCAATTAAATACTGCCGGCATTTTAAACGGAATCCGCGTACGATGCTGTCGCTAACCGCCCACACTCGCTCGCCCGCACGCATACACGTCCGTTTGTGTCCTCTCCGCTCGAAACCCCGACCACAGGTAACTTGTGTTTCCGTACCGCGTACACGTTAACCGTTTCCGGTCCCGCCGTTACATTCTGCAAGTTTATTCTATCGCAAAAATAGTTTTTGGAATATCGATCACGTTCTCTAGCTGATAATCGAACAGGATTACGTATATTAGGATAGAACAAAAAGATCAAAATTGTGCGATTATTTTCTAATATTTGACAAAATCTTGCCTCTACTCTTGGAAGAGTAGTCTGGAGATGAAAGATGCAAAGGCGAGTTGCTGTCAAACGAATCTCTAAGGTGCCGTTAGGTTTCTTTGGAAACAAAAAAAGTAATTTAAGGTAAATGAATGTCATTAAAATTTGTCGTCTATCATATCCTAATTAATTACTTGCGACATTTCAAGTCTTAAAATCGAAGGACCTTTGATATCTAGCTACCATCGATTACCAATATAATATAATGCAATATGATCGAGATGAATAGATGGAAGATGCTGTACATAGTCTAGTTAAAAAATAAAAATATCGATTCTTTTTTTTAACTACCTTTGCACTACGCATTACGTTTTATTTTGATTTCATTGACACGAGTTTTGTAATTTTGTCATCGTATTTATCTAGCATGAAATTGGTGTGCAAACGGTATCTAACAATTGTTGACTTCATTTCCAACGTTATGCGTTTAATTATATAAATATTGATATTTAATTTTTCTACATTACTCCTCTGATCCATATTTTGATAAATATGATCACTGTTCCAATTAATACATAGGTAACCTTGTTGCTTTTCCGACAAACCGTGTATTTCGTGTTTATTCGCGTGTATTGGCGATACAGAAACGATGGCGGGACGATCGAATTTGCCCGGGAAATCACTCAGCGTGAGAAGGTGTTTTCCCCAGAAAAATCTATCCGGTGTTCAGGCTGAAATATTATTACACGGCTCATGTACACGAAACTCGGGACGTCACGTATAATTGAGTTTCTAATCTCCCGCTATTAATCCTACCCCACCGGAAGGCATGTAGCTGAAATCGGTCGGTTGACGGAAATAAATCACCGACGTTACATCACGATCACCGGCTCCCTATAATTTTACTCTCCACTTATCGTATGTCTCAATATTGAGCCCTGAGCATAAAACACTCGGGGTTCTTCTTCATCTTTTTCCCCCTTCCTTTCTCGTCCACGTTAACTTACGGTGAAATTCCAACAGAGATCACCGGTCGTTAACTTTAAAAGACACGATAAAGACGTGGTTAAAGCCATCATAACGCTACGTGACTTGGAAGTTGCATAGTATTCGTACTTGTTCATTTTTCTTTTATTCGTGTTAGACTATTTTTTAAATTTCGTTTTACTTTGTTCTTGGAAGATTGCTATTAATTACATCTTTTTTTCTCTCTTTCTCTCTTAAAGAAATCAAGGTTGAAGGAATTACTCGACGATTAGTAGTTATAACGTGCAAGATTTAGATCCAGAGACTGAGATTTATTATACGAAGAAGTTTGGAAGTTAAACATCGTTGGAGTTCTATACTATTATATGGCGGTTACATTCCACCACAGTAACTTATACAATATTCCATTCATATTTCCGTAATTTTATCTTGTTTCAATATTTCTTCCTTTTACAAAAATCCAAAGTCTGCCTTTAGAAAGGTTAAAAACGTAATGAGTGAATAATTATGGCATACAAGTTATACATCCACGAATTCAAATTTACTAGTTAGAGAAGTTTGGAAGATAAACGCCACTAAAATTATACACTATTATATAGTTTAAAATTCTATTTTACTTTATTCTTTAGTCCTTTATAACCTTCTTTCTTTTATGGCGAGACTAAATTCTAACTATAGTGAGACCAAAGGAAATATTCAACGAACAGTTTTAACATGCAAGATCTAGATGACGAAGTCGGATTTATTACTTGGCTTGGAAGTTAAGCGTCAGTGAACTTACATTCTATTACATATCTAATAGTTACACGCTATAAGAACTTACACAGTATTATATTTAAAAAATTGTATTCTACTCCATTCTTATAGAACTGTGATTAATTATAATTTTCTTGCTCTCATGAATCTAGCTACAGCCATGTTAAACAGAGTAAATACTCTGTGATTAATAGGCACAACGTGCAAGCTTTATACGCGAAACTCAAATTTATTATTTATGAAGGTTTGTAATTTAAATACATAGCACTTGCACACTATTATCAGATACAGTAGTTACATGCCATTATATCTATGTTCATTTTATATTTTATTTTCTTTTATTCTTATTCGAATTGTAATTAATTACAATCCTTTATCTATCACAAAAACGAGAATAAATTCTGTCTACAGAGGATATTAATGTTGTAACGTGCACTGCTTTCAATGTACAAACTCGGAATCATGATTTAGAATTTAAAAAGTAAATGGACTATTTCTCGATATTAAACTTGGCCAAAGGTACATTGTATATTGTACGTAGTTGGAACATTTTCGAATGTGACAAACGACAATGCCAAAATTCGACGAGCAGCGTTTGAACAGTCGAACGAAAGACGAATCATTGCAAAGCGAAGCAAACGTTTCAAGTGATATTTTACAGAGGAGAAACCCGTACAAGGACGTTTCACGCTGGTTTCGCGTTTTGTGAAAACCATTGCTTGCATGTACCTACACGTTACGCCGTTGACTATTAATCACAGCACGAATCGAGGTGCGGTACGCACAACCGTCATTCAAGCTTTCAGCCGATTTTCACTTGGATGAATATCGCTTTGAACTCGTGCTATTCTGTGTCTCCTGACATTCGCCGATCAGACAAGCACATCAAAAATATTGATACGCCGCAATTTATCCAAATTCGATCGTATACCATTTAGAGACAATACTAATACAACAATAATGATGGTTGCGCCCTTAAGCTTCAAACGTGAATTCTCATCTATTTTCAAACACATCGTTATCAAAAATTTGAAATATCGTTAACAATTTTATACGATGCACGTTGTATTTCCAAATATATACAGTATCAGAGAATTATTGATTAATACAACGAAAGGTGGCATAGAATTGTGAAAGGAATATTTTCTGTTTAGAAAACACGAGACTAATTTCGCTGTAACTTTTTTTTTTAGTTAGAAAAATTTAAAAAGACAGGTCTCGAGCGCTCGTTAACGAACAACCCGGCAGACGTCGACCCTTTTCCATCAAGCTTCAGTAGAGTTTCGAGTGAGAAACTCCTCGAATTTAAATGTGAGGATGAAGTAGCATAGTCTCTATATCAAGCACAATGCAGTTTGTGACACAGAATTTTACGAAAACACAACGTAACTGGGCAGTGTTTGATGGATCGAAATCGTAAACACTGTAATAAATACGATTATGTACAAATACTTTTTATAACTACTGTATATTTTGGAATTTATTTCATAGTTTACCGATGTGATCATGATAGTAGTAGCATTATGTCATATGTCGTACAAACTTTTTCTCCGAAAACAGTTTGTCGTGTACACAGAAGTGTTGAATCACTATACATTTATCAGATAGAAAGTATTCCTTTTACTGTCCTTTATGATCATGTACTTATTTGATGTCATCAAACATTTTATATCAAAAAATTCAAAAGAACTTTATAATGAATAAGTCAGTAAGTTGTTTAACCAGCAGTCCTTTTCACTGAACACTTTCTTGAAATCTCTTTAATTTAATACACGTTGACTACGCGTGTTCTATCGAATATCTTTTGTCGAGTCTTTTTTTTTTTTAAAGAAACGTACACAAGTAACATATCGCACTTTAATAATTTCTGTAATTCCCCGCTAACGCGCCTGTTGTGGCAAACGTGTCGCCAGCAATAAGCACCTCGTTGACGCCAGAACACGTAATGGTACAGTCGCGTTCTCGTATCATCAGAGAACAATGCTTGTTTACTTGTATACGTGGCTAATCTAATAGTTGGTCTTATCACCGCTCGTTTAAATTTGCATTAATCCCTTTCTCGTTTCCATTCTTGCAGACAATATAAATTAAACTTCTTTGTTGTCCTGTTTTTTTTTTTTGTTGCCTCTCATCTACCGTATCTGTGTTTCCCTTTTCAACGAGGAAATCGCCTAACGCACGAAACTACGATTTGCAAACAGTAAACGTTGATTCCTTTGTTGGACGTCGTTCCATTGTTCCGTTGAATCGCCGCTAATCACGGGTGCATTACAAAATTGCGTTGATTAATAATTAACGATGATTTCGCTCCGCACGTAATCGAGTTTCTCCAAATAATATAGATTCGTTTCCGTTCGTCCAGCAATCCATCGTTACGAGCGTAATTAAAAGCGTGGAAACGGTGCGATCAAGCGTTCCCTTTATCATTATAATTTCTCTTAATTCCGTTTTAACGATCTTTTGCTCGTCGATCGATGGCCAATGGATACTCTAGCCGACGTTTGAACACACTCACGATTATCGGAGTAAACATGTAAAAAGCCAGGATAAAGCCATATAGTTGGTATATCACTCTTGTCTCTATAATTAATTCAAAAGGACGACTGCCATGTGGCAATTATTTACTGATTCATGAAAATATTTGACCACTTACCCTAGAAAATGTACATGTCCATATCGTATGTTATATATAAGACATTTAGAAATTTCAATCGCATTATAACGACGTCTCATTATAGTTTCCACTGCCTTGATTATATCGGTTAAATTTGTAACAAGTCTAGCTACATATATGAAGAGTAAATGTCGGAACGTTCGCATTCTATTTTTGTTATTTTATGATCGTTACGAAAGAATTTAGTACGTACAATTCTTATTATAGCATAAAAAGTTATAGAAGATGAAATATAGAATTTTGTACGAGTTACACGTACAATCCTGTTCCCACCTGCTGATACGAAAGACAATACGTGCAACTGTTTATCTGTAATTAGCCTAATGGCCGTGGCCGTGTCGTTTCGAAAGGATGATAGTGATAGTCCTCGAACTAAACCTGCGCTTCTCTGTGCTCGCCGTCTAAGCGATACCAGTGCGGAGATAAGAGCATCGATAGACCGTGTACGATGCACAAACTGCCAGCGATGCTCGAGATTCCTGTCAACGGTGATTCATTTCGTCTAACGTGAGAACATCGATTTCTCTAATGCCTTCCCGACGTATATTTGTTAGAAGCAGCGCGAGCTAAGACTTGGCGTTAATTACTCGAAATAATCGCTTTAGATGGTGGCGTGTTATCAAGCGTTGAAAAAATGTCACAACGTAAGAGAAACTTCGATTTACTTACTCAAACGTCGAAGAATATGAGGAGAATTCTTGGTTAGAGAGCGGATTATTTGCGTTTAATCTAGGGTGGGATTTTCTTGAATCTCCTCTGTGATTACGTTCTTGTTCTTTGCTGGCCGTTGCAAAAGATAGATTGTAAAAGAAAGAGAAGGATAAAAATTGGAAGTAACGACTGCGGTAATTACGTTCCATTTGTTCGATGTAACTTTGTGAATGTCTGTATAGAGTTTCAAAATGGTTGAGTTGATATCGTGTAAGCAAAAATGAAAAGGAAGAACAAAATTTTCTCGTTCAGGGCTTTGTTTCCGAGAGAATCGAGTCTGAAAATTCGTCGTGCACACACACACTCGAATAACTTTCGGTCGAACGCGTTCAGCGTGGCTGTCAATATCTGGATTTTCTCGAAAACGAAACCTCAAAGGAAAAAAATTGTATTCTACGTTCTCGACTTGTTTTTACTTTTAGAATAACCTGCTGTTACAATAATAAGTCTTATTCAGTCAGGAGTTGACCAAGTGAACGTATACTCTTCAAACTCAATTTTATTGAAAACAAGGCCTCAAGCGAAAGAGTTTTGTTCCTTTTATTTGTATTTGTTTTTGCATATAGAATTCATCCATCCTGAAACACCATACAGTATAGAAGGCAAATATCTGAAAAAGTAATAAATCTAAAAGTGTGTGAACTGTAAGTTTCAAAGATTTTTATATGAAAATTTATATTTCTCTGTCGTATCGAATATAAATTGAAAAAAAACAAGAGAATAATGTAAAGACGAGAAACGTAAAAATATAGGCGAGTTTCGTTCCTAACGTGATTCACAAGAAACGACCAAACTCTTTGGCCCTTGCTACACAGCATAAACACATTTCATCTATCCTTGAAAGGTCTTAGCCAGTATTCCGTTGCTCAGCGTTCAGACGATAGCCATATTGGTATTCCTTTTCAGAGCGTGCTTCGAACACCTGAGTACAAAGCAGCCACTTTGCAATAGTTCAACCCTGACGCCCGTACATTTCTCCGGCTACCATTGCGCATACTTTGTGTTTTAGCTTGGATTCACACAGTGCCGCGAGTTGCTTGCAACAACCTTACAGGGCAAACAACAAAACCCCAGATCCGCACAGGTACTTTAATAAATGTACTTTTATTCGCTCGGAGCATTTCAAACATATCCTGTAGTGTAACTGTATTATTATTATTAGATTGGTGCAGATGAAATTTTTTTTTTTTTTAACAAAACTTTAAGCCATTACGTTGGTAATCTTCCGAAGTTGATAGGTTTTTGATTTAAGGGTCACCTTTTTACCTGTCATTTTATCTCTCTCAGTAATAAATTATATCATTTTAAAAATGTGCAAAGACTAAAACAATTTTAATGGAAATTGATTTTTCTTCGTTAATTTAAAAATCCATGATTATAGAAGCTTTTGATTAAGGCTGACCTAATTAATAAGTTTTAGCACATTGTTTCTTTAAAACATCGTATACTTAGTGAAAATAATTTCTATATCATTCAATATACTTCCCCGACAAAAAATCTTAGCGAGCTTTAGCAAAGCTTAACTAACCTATTAAGAACGATGCAGTAAAGTACTACATGAAGGCTACGTAGAAATCTATTTAAAAACAGAGGAGAGGAAGATGTTAGGAAAATACATTGTACTGACTTTCATAACCGCAGCGTTAAGCACCAAGTACCATAAATTGACTGAGAAAAACGGAATTGCCAATAAAACGTTGGGTTATTAGAAAGTTCCTAGTGGATGAACTAGGATCTCAACTAAATGGTATAACGCAAATAATAAAATGTCTATCTGCATATCTGCAATAACATCGATATTATATTCCTTAGAGATTTCCTTGCAGCTTTCCGTTCACTCAAAAGAGCACTTGTATCGTTGACCTGAAACAGCGCAGAGTTCGCGTGGCCCGTTGCGTGAAATCAATACCGCAGGCGCACGCAAGTGTTTGCCTCTTCCCTTTTTTCTCTTTTTTCCCTGCTCTTGCCTTGGATTCTCCGCGATTTTCAACCACTTTGCTTCCAGTTACGCCGTTCGTATAACCCACGAATACCATTAAATTAAATACACGGGAGTTCGGTGGTGGCACGGTCATTATTGCCGGTTCGATTGATCGCCGAGAATCACAATAAATGGAAAGAGGATAAAGGGGGTATTGTGCCCTTCCTTTCGACTCCGCGTCAAATGACTACAATTCGGCGGATCAATTTGCGTAATTGAATTTACCTTACGCTTTTCAAAACGATTCCAAATGCCGATGTAGTTATTATTGTGCACTTTAAGTATGCTGGATCGATTTTACTCTTCAGAATTCGCGTTTGATGTTTCTTTGATAATATAATAACTCGCGCCCGACTTTCACGTAGACTCGTACAATAAGTAATACCGATATAATCTTCTATTTATAACTGGTATAATTTCTAATGTTCGTGTATATTGTTGTAGCAACACGAAACGAGTAACCGTGTCGAAAATTGCTGACGGTTGATGACAGCTTGTTTGATAATGTAGAATAAATTTTTATTAATTCTTTCGTTTCCCGATTAGAATTTTCAACACTTGCCTACACTTTGTATGATAGTTTCTCGATCGTGACTATTTTATTGATTTTCACACAAAGACCAGACAACCTCGATGAGGCTATCTAATCTCTAATTAGTAGATTGCGGATGTTCTCGCATTTATGGGAAATTAAATTTTTACAACTACATTTCCTCCAAAATGAGATAAATGTGAAATTTACGAGCGACGTACTTTAATAATTAAAACAATGTGTTTTAATATATAAGATTTCTCTATCAGATTACTATCGTTTGACTTTATCCATGGTTCTCCGAAATTAAAGATTTTATCGGTTGCGCCACTTTTCCTCCGTGAATTCCTCGTACGAAATTCCTTATAAATTGTCCCTGTTGCTTTATTAAACCAACAAATAACGTACGATATCGTTAATTTAAAGCAACGAGAGAACTTCGATTATTTCTTCGAATTAAATGGAATTTCACTATATCCAGAGTATTCGCCACAGAAACCACCGGAACTATTTTCTCAACCATCCTATCGCACGTTTACAATTTACGAAGAAGACAAGGAACAGTATAACAACCTGAATATACCGTATGCAAGCGAGTTTAACTAATTCATTAGGTTTCACCGTGGAAGGATTCGAAATCCGGGGCCATCGGCAATTGCGGACGAAACTTGCCCTGGGATTTTCACGGAGAAACATCGGTCACGGTGTCTGTAAACAGACCAGAACACACAGAACCGGGAGGAAGCGGGATAGATAGACAGATATAGAAGGCGACAGAGAACAAGGGAAACTTGCAGTGGACTAGCTGCGAAAATACTCGGATTTATCCAACAGCCAGAGCATATCAAACTGTAAAGCAAACTCCTTTGTGTCTTCGTATAATCGCGAAACTTTCGTTTCAATGGACCCGCTGAAAAACGCAGCCGAACGATCTATATCTGCGTGACAGATATCGTCCCTTTTTTTTTTCGCCTGAGTTTTTACAATCCGATATATGTTACGCTCAAAATCGACCTGCCTTTCTCTTTTATTTTCGCTTTTTCTCCCTATATGTCGGTGGTCTGAATCTACATCGTGGTCGCAAACAGGTCGTAGAAGCAAAGTCAGAGAGGTTCTACGACTCGAAACAAGACGAAAATCATGGATAACAGAGTTACGTCGGAAGCTTCGTTTTCGAGGAAATCAAGTTTCGAAGGCTGTCAAGTATACGTGTGTATAATTCGCGTCAAGACAGAAAGTAAACAATTGAGAGAAATTTATTCTGCGTGCGAAAATAAGTGGAGAATGTAGAACGAAATTTGTTCGTTTAAAGCCTGGTTTTAGGGAAATAAAATTTGCACGTGTTTAGTCAAGAATTAGCCCGGTACGCGCGTACTCGGCAAATTTTCAAATTCAATTTTCTCGAAAGCGAGACTTCAAGCGACACAAATTTTGTTCCGCATTTTCGACGTTGTGTGTTTCCGTCGCTAGAATAACCGCCAGTTATCCATTCCTGTTCAGCTGAGAATTAGTCAAATACATATACGTTAACTCACGAAAGTATTTGTACATTCACCATATAAAACTTTTACATTATACAACATTTTCAACTTTCATTGACACTGAAACTTAAAATGTATACGCAGGTTAAACGATTATTACATTGAACGTATGTTTAGAAAAAAATGTATTACACAACATGAATAGCTAGAGATATTCCCATAGAATATTGAGATATATTAATATAACGAACGATTAAACCTCAAGCTTAAATACTTTGATGACTTCCACGAAATGTATACTTGCACCGGATATCTTGTAACCTCAGGGTTGTTTCAAACTTTGCCAACGTAATCAATAATCGCGATAGTCGGATCTCATTACGGTGCTAATGAAATTTCGAACTGTTTCGTACAACATACATGACATATTCGTAAAGGTCTGACCACAAGTGTACAAATACTTTCTTAAGTCACTGCGTTTCGTTATTTATCCATCACGGATTTTTATCCACTTAAGAAAGTACGAATTTGGAAAAAATGCATATTAAAATATAAAAAAAATATATAAAATATGCAAAGTAATTATATCCTCGAAAATATGAATTATTATGAAAATATTAAATATGAAAATATTAATTCTCGTATTCGAATATAGATCGCTTTATATGTATTCGTAATCGAATTTTGTCAAATTTCAATATCCTTCTAACTAAAATAACTCTGCTATGAATTTAGAAGCACGATGTACACGCAGACCGAAAGTATCGTAGAACGAACGGTGACCCCGGAACCTAGCTTCCTCGATGTCATAATTCACCTGCACTTTTACCGGCTGGACGATACCAGTCGAAAAAGTTGCACACCTGCGCTTGGCACCGCGACAATACATCCTCGATGCACACAGGTTCTCTTGTGTTCGCGAGCGTTGGTGACACTGTCGGCGGGCTGGTCGCGTGTGACTTCAGGGACGTGTGTGTTTGGCGTGCCACAAAGGAAATATTGTCTACGTGGCAAACGCAGGTGTGTCCGAGCCTTCGCCGCCAGGCAATACACCTCGACGTTGCGCCGCGATCGCGATGTTTGATCGATCCTGACCATTGAAAACGAAAGAGTCGCGTGACATCGAGCGTCTGGCGTGACGTTGCGACCGACCGACGAACCGCCCGATATTAACGCGACTGTTGAGCCTCCATGCTCCGGATGTTTAATCGGGAAACTGGCTACGATCGTCAGATGATCCGACTAAAATAACCAAGGAACAAATAGTTCGATTTCTGAAAGATGGTCATTTAGGATGAGAAAATAAGGATGTTCAGTCGATAGCGGAAGGCATTGTAAAAATAGCGTTATATTTTTCCTGTATGTTTATTTTCGTCGTTGCATTTTAATTGTCGTTAGACTGCGGGTGTTTATGCAAATTTATATTTTCATAGAGATAATTAGAGAAATAGAAGATACACGAAGATGTGTGTCATCGAAATAGAAAAATGGAATGGTGTTAATAAAGAGAATAAAGCAATAAGTATCAGAACAAATGCTATAATCTGCATATTTTACATGTATATTTTTACGTGTCGCGTAATATATTCGCCATGTTTTTGCATATTTGAATTTATTTAAATGCATAAACATCCGCAATGTAATTATAATTACAATCGACCGAATATATCAATTGTATATTCAGCTGTAGACCGTAGGTAAATAGCTATTACATTATAGATTTAGCATCGAAACTAACAAAACCAGTCAGAATGACTAGTAGCAAATTTGTTGTTTCTATAATTAAGTATTGAAAATATGCAAACGTTATTGGTAATATTAATGTTTTCTCTTTTTGAGGCAAAAATATCATTTCATATATTTATTTATTTTCAATGTATTTCAACAATTCTAATTAAATATATATAATACATTTACACACACGCTATGGAGATCGATAGCTCTAGCGTTAACGTGAAATAAACGCGTAACAAGAATCTGACGTGGTCTTCCAAGGAACTGCCGCTATTATCGCAGACTATCAAACCGTCGACGTCCCGGATGTTTAACCGGGAAACCGGTGACAACCATCAGACGATCTAACGGGTAACAGGGATAACTAGGAAACAATTCAAACGTACAGACTATGTTCTGGAAGACGATCGTTTGAGCTAGGAAAGTAAGAATACAGTGGATTCCATTGTGGGTTGATCGGTAAAAGCTGGAAGCCAGTTAGACCTGGCGCATTCGCCAATTGGAAGCTGAAGCGTAGGAGAATCGAGTAATTCGAGGACTTCAAGTTCAGTGTCAATATTCTGTAGAAGTTAAAAGTCGGAAAGGTTAATTCTGAGTCTGGAGATGGATGTTCGTATGCTTGCCTCCGTAGAAAAGCTAAGTGCTGGGAAAAATACAGATTGGAAGTACATAACCCGGGAAAGTTTTAGTTGATCGAGTGAATTTTTGATACGTTTCACGCAAACTCCAAGCAGAAAAGTATTTTCCCATCCTTTGATCGCTCATTGAAAACGACTAGATGAATTCTACATTTTATCGTCTTTTATACAATTTATGGGAACGTGAAATATAAGTAGTTTTAGCATTAATTTGAAAAAGTATTTTACCATTCTGTAATTGTTCGCTGAAAAGGAGCACAAGAATAGTACATGTTTTTTGTAAATCTTTTCTGCAACGCATGCAAATTCAAAGTAGAGAACTTCATCGGCTTTAGAAAGAATTTTTATTATTTTTTAATCTTTTACCGAAGAAACTTCTTTTTTCAGTTTCGAACTCGAAATAGGGAACATTATTAACTTCAAAAAGTATTTTGCCATCCTCTAATCTCTCGATGAAAATGGATAGAGTAATTTACTTTGAATACTTTTTTATACAATCCACGCGATCTTGCAATAAAAAGCATTATTAATTTCAGAAAGTATTCTAACATCTTGCAATCGATTACCAAAGGCGATTAGAAGAACTCTACTTCTTTTGTTTTTAATTTCAATTAAATTTGTATTTTCTTGCACATCTGTGATTAAATTATAAAACGTGGGAGTAAAAAATATATTAATAGAAACAGATTTCATTGTTGACTTGATGCGAAGCGAGTGATAAAATATGACGACTGTACGGATAAAGGTACTTCTTCTCGTGCACTTAACAAGCTTCTTCGATTCCAAAGAGAGAATTTGTCTGACGTTACTCCTGGCAACCGGAGCGCTATTCAATAACGCACAAATTCGATATCGTTAGGCGTTTAGTTGATAAACGGGAAAATTTATACGCTAGAGAGCAGGCAACGTTACGTGGAAATAGGGAAATGGTATAGTTTCCGGTTTTGAATGCACTCAACTGGAAAAACAGTATCGCGCGTTACGCGTTGCATTTTTCAACTTGTCAAATAATTCTGCTTTACCTTTTTTTAATGCGTGTCACTGCGAAACCGAAGCCCTCCATATTTCAACGCTATCAAATACTAGCGCGTGTTGCACCTTTCGAATCCTCGAGTAATCCAATTTTGAGGTTTTTCGCGTATACTAACTGTTATTGAACTGACATTTCGCTTACTGATAAACTAATGGCCCCGTGAATAAAAATCTTTCTTCCCTTTCTCTCTCGAACAATGGAAAATCTAATTTCTATTTCGTCCTTTTGATGATACGATCGTCGATATGCGTTAGAAGTAAATCTCGTTCTCCACCGGTGAATACACGCAACCGTACAACCACATTCATCGGTATTATCCAACATAAAACCTGATAATTGGCTCGAAACATCAAGCAAACGATGAATCGATCAAAATGTTATATTCGTGCAAAATAACGATTCAAAGTACAGGGATAATGATTCAAACAACGTAACGAAATAGGTAACGAATGACGTAACGAATCGATAAATCGAATACAGAGATTTGTGAAAGTTATCTGCAATAGTTGACTATTGTACGTTGGTATTCGGAAATCCTCGGTTTAAATCATTGGCTGTGAAAATTCTAGACGAATTCAGCAGAGTCTGCTAAAAATTTCAATCTAACTCATAGGAACATTGGAAAAAAACGTACGAAGTTAAAAAAATGACATATGAAATAAGGAAGGTAATAACACGAATATTAAAATTTATCGCTGATACAGGAAGGAAAATGTAAATGAGCTGTACCTCTCTTGAAATTAGAAAATTGAACGTTTGCTTCCAGTTTACTAGAATTATGTATGTCATAAATTGTAACTCCATCGCTCGTAATACGCTTTTGTTAATTTCTTATTTCTTTACAGTGTCTGTAAAGAAAGAGAAATGTAAGTATTCAGACTGCAAACATAAGGTACTACTACTTGATGCGCGGCCCCAAAAGCAATCCATTGAAAACCAAAAGGATCGAAAGTAATACTTTACCGCCTTCATTCTTAAAATGCATCTGAGGAATTGAAAAACCTTGCAATATGATACGATCATCTTATCCTATCGTACACATAGCTAACCTTTTTCGGATATGATTCAGGTTATAAAGCTGGTTTACGACATACTAAGTTCGCTAATATATTCCTGCATATTGCGCTTTTCAAACACTCGGCTGGCTCAACTTCGGTACATTAGCATGCTCGATTAATCCAGCTGTCCTCCCTAGAGAGAGAAAGAGAAAGAGAGAGAGGGGGGGGGGAAGCACGGGAGGTTGCAGCATAATCCAAAATGATCTTCGTTTACTTACACCGGAAGTTTATATAGAAAATTTATCATAGAATTTCCAGGCCGGTCTTTTACGCCTCCGCCCTATTATTGGATCTTCATTTTTATTCTCGAAAGCTGCGCTGAATATTCAACGTTTCTGTATGAATAATACCGAATAAATGAAAATCATTCTCACTCGGCCGGACTGAAAATGAGGCAACGTATTTTCCCCCCACAAAAAATACACAGCTACCGAACAAAAAGAAAAACATCCGCAGCTAGAAATGAAACAAAGACGCGAGATGAGTAATTTTCTTCCATACATTCCATTTAATTGGATGAAATTAATATGACAAATGGTTAATTACGCACGGCGAGAGATCGGCGCTGTATCTTTGCCTCGTAATCAGAGCGAGATTACGGGAATGCTCGATATGCTAATGAGACGATAACCTCAAAGTGCGGAATCGTTGGTAGAGCCAACGAGTTCCCTTCTATCAGACACCGATACGTCGCCTAGCAAACAGCAATTTACTAATGTCCGAACAATGTGTACGATGTGCATAGGATAATTCGTGGAACGGGATACGGCGAGCGCAGGCAGATTCGGTAATGGCATCAATCACTTGTTATAACCAATCAGCCGTACGGTTTCGTTATCCTAAACCCCATTCTCTATCCCCTTGTTTTCGCTGAGTCGCGTTTAATATGAGAACGCAGGGTGTTTCGACACGGTTCGTGGTATCCTTATCCAGGAAATTACATCGAAATACGAGAATACCAATCCTAGCGAAGAAAATCCGTGTACCGCTTTTGCTTCCGTTCTTTCTACGATTCAACCTTCCATCCCCGCGTAGACCGTCATTTCCGCGAGCCGAGCGCAATTTCAAGCCCTGCGCGCGGCGTTCCGCGCCCGAAACTTGTTTGTTTTGCTGTGTTTCGAGCGTTTGTCGCGTCTTGGCGGATCCATTCCCATGGACCTGGCTGGTGCCCATTATTTGCCACGCCACGCTCGCTTCCACTTTTGTCAACTTAACGGCCACTGAATTTATCCTGGCCGAGAACGCAGTAAACTTCGCCGCGGTTTGCACCAGTCGTGCGCCTCTTCTCCGGCGGACTCCTCGGTATCAGACGAAGAGGTAATCGTTTTCGCGAACCAAGATATTAAATTTCTTCTTGCGGGAACGGTTTTTAGAAATAGGTTAGTGGACTGCGGTTAAAGGAGAGGGATAACGAGATAGAGCAAGTGAATTTAGATGGGACGGTGGATCGGCGTGAGCGGTTTTTTGGGATACACTTTTCGCCGATGGTCTCGAGCGAAGATCTTCTTTGAACAGGTTCGGTTAGCTTAGCAGGTTGAAGAAACTGGTGCAGAATATCGTTCTTTGAATGAGTAGTTAGACGATAGGTGGAAAAAGAGCGCGCTTGGAAGAAACTAATTACGAGGAAACAGGGTCGAAAGAATACTTAATTAAAACGTTCTATTTGCTATTTTGAAGCTGTAGAAAGCTGAAGTTTTGCCATTTTCTTTCTGCCATCTTCGTTCTTCTTTGTTCGATTTGAAATATTATTCGCGGCTGTTGTGCGAGTTCATGCTTTTACTGAAATCCGTAATGAAATTAAATTTAAATGGAGATTTGTTTTGTTTATTAATTATTAGAGTCAGCATTTGCTTTGAACTGGTATTTTATACATTCTGAATGGCTGTGTACTTTCAAATTTCCCATAAATGCATAAACATCCGTAGCTTAAATACAAATTTACTTCAACAGTTAAAAACACGGAGATCTTCAAATATCTCAACATGTTACGAAAGATGGAAAAATGATAGATAAATTTTAACGAAAGAGAACAATATTGAAGAAGAAGCTGGAGTATCATCCTTTGAACGTAAATTGAATTTGATAAATGGGAGAAATAGAAAGACGAATGGAAGAAACTAATTACAACATATAAGAAAGCAGAATGAAACCATAGAAAATGATATCGTCTAAATGTTTGAGGATCACTGCTTGTGGAATTTTTAGGAATAACAGAGTACACGCGTTTTGATATTTAGTTTCATGTAAAATACACGTAACAAAATCATGATACTGTGATACCATGCGAAATAAAAACTGCGATTCACACAGTTTTTAGCTGTAACCTTTTTTTTTTTATCATTGCTCTTCCGTTCAAAAATAACACTAACACGTTTAGTAATATTTTATTTATAGCAATAAAACTACAAAATGTTGCGATATAAAAACATAAAAAGAAATAACATTTCTTCCTAACAACATTTATAACGATATAATAACGTAACGAAGATATAAAGAATAATATAAAATTCCTTTATCCAATAATTTTTTGATCCGCATAATACATTTATCTAATAGAGTTTCATAAAGCTATTATTATATTTCAAAATTTTATATTTCCTTGAATGTTTAAGAGACATTGGAATAGAACTTCTCGACGATACCGCCTTTGAATATAATAGAACGTATCGAACTGATGCGAACTAAAAGATCGTGCGGTGACTTTACATCTTTACTGCACCTATCGGTTCAATTATACTCGAATGATCGATATGTAAATATATTTTTCGTCCAATTATTTTCTACAAATTACTCTTTATTTTTATGCTTATTTCTTTCCCTTCTTCTGTAACAACGTGATCGCGATTTATAACAGAAATAAAATAAATAATATTGTAATAATAAATTAGAAATTATAAAGTACGAATTTCTTCTTCGGAATTCTCGAAATTTGCGTCAAATAGCAGTGACCTGATAATCCATTTATGTAAAACTGACACGTAACATTTCAATTATTTTAAACCCGTTAAATCTGTGCAAAAGATCTTATTCGTTAATAGCCGTAGCTCGCGATTTATGAAAGTTCACTAGTAATTATTCTTAAATATCGTATTTTGAAAATTGAAAAAACGCGTAAAAATTGAACTCGAGAATTGAACATTGATTTGATGGATACAGGAGCTACCAAACGACTTGTTTATCTTCAATCAGCCAGGAAATTTCCAGGAATGATGTGGAGAATTAATGGCGTGGGCCACAAGGATGATTCAAAACTGAGCAGCGCGATCAGATTAACAATTCAAAATTTCGGAAGCATTCGCATGTCTCTGATGGTTCGACGTGTATATGGGAATTAACACGCGTTCATTGAATTATTCAGTAGCCCACTTCGACGCCTGGAATCCTGCTGGAAAGCAAGTGGTTGGTTGCAGTCTCCGACTTTTTAATCACGTCGGACCGTTCGGAATGCGATACGAAACCGGATGCCTTTCGTATACCGACGATGCAAATTATAAGCCGCACGAATACATTCCATAAGATAATATTAACAATTACTATTTCGATCAGTATGTACAACAAAATTTATTCCCTATCTTGATCTTCTGATTTAACGAAAATTTCATCGATTGGACTTTTAATCCTTTAATGAGTTACTAAGACACATTTATGTTCTGAATTCAAAGTTTGAACTTTTTTTTTAATTTAAACGATACTTCGCGGCTAAAAAGGAGCATTTTAATATAAAATGGCTAAAGATAGAAAGACTTGTTAGGTTCAAAGATATAGTTAATGAAGTTTCGTAGAAGTTATAACTGTTGAGTGAAACGGTATTTTAATCTTATAACGAGGAATATTTTTGAAATTACGAAGAAGCTGGAAAAATACATGTGTGGCCTGAAAATCAAATAAAGAATAATTTTAATAACACGAACCAAGAAATTCATTTATAACAGTTATTGCTTTCCAATTCGCTTGTCAAAACGAAAAATTGTAATCGACTGCAAACCGTTTCTTATGAATAGTACAAAATTCGGTTATTTTAAACGAAGTATGTTACATACATAAATTCGCTAAATTGTAAAAAAGTATTTAATTTTTCGACTGTGAAGAAGATTTAATTACGACATACGTTTCTGCTCAAAGGAACTAGTTACAGACTTCATTAAACTCACATGTGCATTCGCTCTATATGTTGGAACAAAAAAATGCAAGCATATTTCTGACAAGATATGTTATTTTATCATGGTATAGATAAATTTGATTATTTGTTGATTCATAAAAAAATAATAATATGATATTTCTTTTGATGTCCATTAGTCTGTCGTTGCTTTAGACATTTGCTTACCAACACTCATGCATCGCTACCATAAATCGACTATAGCGTGTAAATACTCAAAATTGGTAGTGTAGATGTGCAGAGTGTTAAAAGGGATCAATTCAATCTTCCAAGTTATTAAAACGAATGAAAACACAAACTCACGAGATATGTATCGTAACGACGTCGACTTTTGTATCATCGAAACAGCAAATGATCCGTTTGTCTGTACACGACGTACACGAAAGTCGAGGGACGAATACTTCCTTTCTGGTGATTTATTCTCGAATGGGGGCATGAAACAAAATTGGGAAAGTGGATTTTATTAACGACCGTTGGTACATGAATACTACCCTGCTGCGAGATACATCATATCGTGCAATGATCGTTCAATCGTTTATCAAACCATAGGCCGCGGAAGCGTTCGGAAGCCGTATTAGGGGGTGGAGATTCGAGTCGAGTGTAGGAAACACCGCGTCCAACGTTAATACAATTCACAATAGCCTGGAACGATCGATGGATCGGAAGAGAGGATCGTTTAATTCGTTAAATATTTAAAGGGCGACTGAACGGAACGCGTTTCCCCGCCATCGACCACCGACAGGGGTTGCATTTTTTATGAACGAGCGGTGAACGCTAATAATTACAGACTGGTTAATTACAACGATCGAATAACGATTCCAGCCGAACGAAAAACACAACGATCAATGGAAACGACTCCGTTACATCGACCACGCCGCAAATGAACTATAATCGGACAAAAGCTCGCGGACTCACCCTCTATCGTCCCGTCGAAACAGCCGGCCAGCTCTACGATGACACGCGTTTTAACGACCGAATTCAACCGTTTCATCGTCGAGATTAATACAAACTGCACGAAGCAATTTCTAGACGAAATTTTCCACTTGCCAGTTTCATCGTTTTCCACCGATAACAGGGCGAAATATTCCAACGAATCGAGAGAAACGGTAAAGAGAAAGACGGGGAGGGACGGGGGCAAGGGATGCTGAACACACATCCATCGTGCGATGCGTCGCCAAGCGAGCGAGAAACGGTCGTCGTTGCGAGCGAAACGTCGATCGCATTTTAATCTAGAGGGAAAATCGTACCGCTACAACCGAGAACCCCCGGGGTGTGTAACTAGTTTGCAGTACGCATTTGTTAAATCCAATCAGCTCCCGCGGTGCCAAGTGAACCGCGATTCGTTTCATTGGCGTCGAGAACGTGTAGCGTTCGTCCTCGTAGCGTTCCTCGGCTGTTGCCCTCTCGACCATACGGAGGGAAAGATTCGAACTTCGTCCCTCTGCCGCGCGCCTCTGTAAGCCCTTATCCCCTTTGTCTTTATCCCCTCGTCGCTCGTCCTCGGTCTTTTTGTTTCATGTTCCACGAAATCGTACAGGAAGCGGCCGGAGGTACGAGCGAAATATTGGATTAAGCAGATAAAGGTAGCACGAACCGCAATAAGTCCTCCGGAGCGTGTGCACGCGAGGGATGAGGTGGGGAACAATGAAACGCGATACGGGGGGTGAGATAAGAATGAAATTGCGTTATGGCCGGTCGAGCCGTGGTTTTCGATTCGATGCGTTTTATCACTTCCACGCTGGACACCCTGCTACAATTTGTCCTAGCTACGATGGCCCCGAGACTGGCATCGCACTGCGCACAAAAGGTGCTGCATCCTCAAACTGTCAGACAAAAAGCTTGCTTTTTCTTTCTTTCGTTCGTGTCGAAATTCGAGTCGAGGCGACTGAAACGAGTACGATTGCTACTTGATACTTGATACACCATCTATTTCGGGAATGAATGGTTCCAGATTTCTACATGTACGAATGGATTTAATGGATTTACCGAGACGGTGACGCGACTAGAACAATACATTCTTTTTTTCTCCTTTTTTTGGAAAATATGCCGGAAATAAAAAATTATTTTACGGCTATTTTGGAATAAAAAATTGCTTTTCCCACAGAACGTAGATGATATTCTTTGAATAGCTTCGGCTTTAGACTTTTATATAGGATCAAACCGAATAATACGTAGCAGCGGGTACGATACGATTGCTTGTGAAAACGTAAGAAAAAAGTATGAAATAAAATTTTGCCATCCTCGGTTCAGTTTCCGAGAAAATCGAGTTTGAAAATTTATCAGGTATATTTGAACGTAGCTAATTCCGAATTGTACAGAAATAAATAATCGATGGCGAGGTCGTTTTGCGTGTGAAAATATATCGAAAATGTAGACTAAAAAGAATTTTTTTTACAAGACACTTCGTTTCCGAGAAAAATTAACTTCAAAATTTATCATACGCGTGTATTAGACCGATTCTTAACATATCCATGCCCTATTTTCTTGAAAATGAAACATTAAACGAGAAAATTGTATTACTCGGCTGTATATGTATGTTCGACGTTTCGTATAAAAGTCTCACCAATTATATAGTAATCATTCTATCTCTCGATTATTGTATTAATTACCTTTGGTATTCGTATTATTAAGTTATTAATTACATATTCAGATGAAACATCCTATTATGTGATATATATATTTTTATTTGGAAATGTTTTACTTTCGACCTGTTCAATTTTTAGACTGTAAATCAAATAAAAAAGATGAACATATTTTCCAAACATATTCTTCGAAACGAATCGTTACACGTTAGAGCTTATCCGAATTGTAAATAGAAGATTTCGAAAGATATTTGTTCCATCTTGAACATTTTGATTCGTACGATTCCGCAAGATTTCATCCACGTCTTTAACGAAGAATGAAGTTTGCAATTTGATGCGTTTCCATCGAAATGGAAAAGCATGTCGTACGTCACCAGTCGGTACGTTTATAAAGCGTTGCTTGGCAAACATATCCTTCTCTGGAGTACAATTGAAATTCTGTCGGTTCTAGTAGTGCAGATCAATAGATGACGATTCGTGTAAGCCAGTATCGTATATTGGTGTTGCTGCTTAAACGTACGTTATATGAAGGGGATATTCGTATTACCGATGTTATGTTATCGTGTAAGCCGATAATGTACTGTGAAAATGGAAAAAATGAATGCCCTATCACGGATCGAAGGTTCTGCAATTCCGTTCTTCTTATGGAGATTGATCGTCTCGGTGCACGGTATATTTCACCGAGATTGTTGTATCCCTCTTTTGTCCCACGTAATTCTCCGGAACGTACGTGATATTTCTCATTGTCCTCTTATCAATTATTTCCCAATGTGTTACCCTTTTTTCGAAAATAACAAACATCGTAAAAAATAGAAAACAATAAAATTCGTAATCCAAATTTTATTAATCTGAACGGAAAGTTCTATTGCAAAATATTGCTCAAACTATTTGTAGTACATTTAAATGGAGGGATTTTTGCAAACCTATAAAACGTCCAATATATCGCGGAAAAAAATTGTTTATCGTTGAAATTTATTCACATAGCACAAAGATAATTTTAGAAATTTGATCTCGAAGATTCATAGAAAGCAATCGATCAGATTCCATATTAATCGTAAGGGTACAGTTACGAGATTGCACTTAACGACAGAAACAAAATTATACATAATATGAAGTATACTTGGGATTAAATTTCGAAATGAGATAATAATTCTCAGATGTTGTAATAATTTTCAAATGACTATTCGGGTTTAACTTCTGTACAAATGAGTATACTTCGTTAAACGTAACGAAGAAAAAACACGAAGGTTCTTCGATGTTTAAATTCTTTATTTTTTTCACTTTCAAGGCTTTTGTTCTCTCGTTTCGAAAGTAATAAACTTTTACCAGCACGAGAATTTCCGCGTATTCCACAGTTTGTTTCATGGCGTATTGTCGTTCACGACGCGACGTGGCTTTAATTTGTTTCCAAATTACTCGAAAATAGCTAACTTTATCGCGCTAGTTCCCTTCCTAATTAACATTATGTAACCTGTTGTTACATCAACATGTAATTTACGTGAAGATCGATATTCTAAACGGAAATCGCCTTACGAAACGCTCTCGTTTGCACATGATCTTCGCGTACGCACGCATACACGCGCAAAGGATACGAGTCCTTTGTTAAATTTGGTCAGTCTGTAATCAATCGATGACCCGTCAATTACCAGTTTCCGACTTAATTGGCAAACACGATTGAAGCGAACGAAGGGACGAACGGGTTGTGAACCTTGAATCGCAAATCTGACGATTCATATACGAAACACGGTTTTCACATTTTTGGTGGATCTCGTTAAAAATTCTTCGAACAACGCTTGCTTCATCGATGGTATTTGATACGGTGAAGCTTCTTATACTTGGACATCTGTTACCAGAACCCTCTTGCACAATAATAATAATTTGACTGATAATAAAGCGACTGACTATTGGTCAATTGACAACTTAACAATTGTAGGTGATAGACATACAATACAGGCTTAGACTTTGATCAGATTATTAGACTTTTCTATTGGTTTGGCAACTAAGTGATTGCGGATTTTGTCATTTGATGGTAATGACAAAATCCACAACCACTTAGCTGCCAACACAATATTTAACAAATATTGCCAACATATTTTAACAAATTTTTGCTATATATATATATAGATATGTACAATGTACATATATGGCATTACATTCCTATTTAAAAAATCTTGTATGAAATAAATTCTGATCTAAATTTCCTTAATAATTTAGATTAATTGTTACACATTTCATATAAAACTAACTGGTGTTTTAATACTTATGAATGGATATGGGTACATAGAAGAAGTTTCCAAAATTATAGTACAAGCGAGATAATTCTACATGTAAAAATAAGCCGAAAAATGGAATAACATTTTTTCGTTTAAAGTTTTGTTTTCGGGAAAAATGAGTTTGAAGTACGGTCAGATTTACGTGTACTAATTCTGAATTTCGAGGTAACCGATTATCCTTTCTGCTCGTGTTGATATTTGTAAACATGGACGATGTCGCGGTTTGCTTTCTCTCATTATTGTTATTTTATTCCCTCAGTCGTCACATTTGGAATGGTTTGATAAATAAGCATAAAAGTATTATTTTTCAAAAATCTTCTTATTAACGTAACAAAATATTGACCGCGTTGCTGCATTATAGCTCTGCTCATCTAATCGATTTATTATCAGCACGAGAAAAAAGAGAGCTCGAAATTTAGAATTAATAATAAATAAAATAAATCTAACTAAACAATTACGTGCACCTAACGGATCATTAAAACTCATTTTTCTCGAAAATGAAATCTTAAATAAAAAAACAAACCTTATTCTTTTTTGTCGAACTTTTACATGTACAATCACCATCCGACCGCTTTAACCATAATTTCGCAAACATCCTGTATATCTCTCGATTAGTTTGAATACAAGAGACTCTACTCTATTAAACTAAGAAATCGCAGTGGTAAGTATCGATAAGAAACAAAACATACAAGACAATTGATCTTGCCACTTGTTGGAATCATAAATATTTATATTATCTTGTCTTTGGTCAAAACTGGAACTTTTTTCGATGTAAATACGGCGAGTTCTTTTTCCGTGCCGTCGCGTCAAAAACTTCGGAACGAGTGAGAACTTGAAGGGGACAGCCGGCGGTGAAATTCTAATTCTAACTTCGGCGCCGTTTGTAATTCAGTTTCACAAGCGTAATGTGAATCTTCATTACGAACGGTAACGTTCACGTATTCCGTCATATCTATGTAAATACGCGTGTACCTTTTCATCCTCGGTGTTCGTTCTTTGCATAACAAAATAACCTGTGCAGGACACTTTCTTTCTTCTAAAAAAAAAAAAAAAAGAATTGTCCTTTGCGAGAGCCAGAAACACTCTCCTTTGGATTCAACCGCATCGGCTGCTAAGTAGCTCGTGTACTTGTTACTTTTCGATACAAATTTTATCCTTTTTATACTTTCACTAGTTTTTTATCCTTTTTTTACCGTGTGTCAAAGTTGTATTTTATAAAAAATTGTCCCTTGAACAGCTACACCACGATGAATAATGAAAAAGAAAAAAAAGAAATAGCGAAACTTTGATATTTTCTTTCTTGCTTTTCCGAGTTACAAAATACACAAAAAGCTATACTATATAATGTTGAGAAAAAAATCTGCTGAAACAATGAAACGAGTCTCTGTAAACTTTTATGCACGGAGATTTTACTTTTAAGTTATGTGTAATCCCTTTAATTCTTCTTGTCCGGGCTATACGCTAGATGTACGAAAAAGCGAGTGGATTATGTTGCTGCATCATTAATCCTCGACATGGTAAACAGTTTTGTTCTATTTAAGCCTGCGATGCTCAAAAATCCGGTCGTGTTCCACAATGATTCAAAAATACGGTAAAATTCGGGGTAATGCCATTCGTTACCCTGCTATTTTTACGTCGCCCGGTTGAAATCGTCGCGAAATTCCGAATTGCTAAATGTTTGGCAAAGTCGCGAATAGTCGTTTTTATAAATACAAACGAATATCAAAATCGCGAAATTTCCATTTCCGCCCTTTTTTTGCTTGAAAACACAAACAAAAAACGAAACGCGTTTACGAATATCGAGCAAACACATTTCGACATCGTCAATACTCGATGAACAGTTCGTAAACGATCCTAGTTATAAATCGAATAAAAAGCTCTATAAGAGCAGATTCTGTGCGGTAAATCGACCGATTCTTCATAACGAATCAAGGCCTGAATACTATGTTTCGTAAAGTCTAAAGAACATCGGTGATACTTTAAGCTTCCATTGGTAGCAAAGGACAGTTTCACTGGCGTTTCCTGGCTGTCCCCGTTTATATTCCGTATGAAAGTTTCGTGCAAGACACATACACACCATTACGTACACATACAACAGTATAATACTCGCGAGGGTAAGCGCGTTGTATTTACGCCCACGTGTACACGTGTGGAAAATATTTCACGGTGCAATTCGAGTCTACTCTGTACTCCACTCGGTCTGTGTGTCCGACGTGAATGAAAAAGTCTTGACGCATTACCTGTGGGAAATATCCGGGCATAATTCAAAAATGTTCTTGCGGGCCACAGTTCCATAAAGTTAGCTGCTTACACGACACACAGGCGGAATCCGTTCTGATTCCAGAATCTCTACTCTCCTCTCTCTCGCTCCCTCTCTCTCTCTCTCTCTCTCTCTTTATTTCTCTCTGTCTTTCACAGAATTTAATTAAGCGTTAAACTTTACGTTAACACGGCATGATTAATTTTTCGTCGCGTTATTAGCGGCATGGAAACGGATGGTGAATCGCTCAACCAACGCAACGGTTGTTTCTCTGTGTATACGAACAACAATGGAAACGGATGGCGAGGAACAACACCGGAAACTAAATTATTTCACGTGATCACAGGACACCGGTTGTTAATATCGGTGAACAAGCGATGAACGAGCAATTATAATTAAATATCCGTGTCGCTTAACATTAATTAGAACGTTAAAAAGTTTCTTTGTGTCAGCGCCGCCAACTTTTCAAGTCAATTAGAACATTTTCGAACACGGCGTAACGAGACTCGCGCGTCAAGAGAGAGCTTGGTCAACCGGGTGAAATCTAAATCTATTAAAAAAGTTATTTCCCGCGAATAAACGTTTATCCATCGCGAGTATAAAGGCGAGAGAGAATAAGAAAGTGTGTGTGTGTGTATGTGTGTGTTAGAGAGAAAGAGAGGGATAGAGGAGAGGAAAAGATGAAAAAGGGACAAGGCTATACACCACTCCGCGACCAAGGACGTCCCATTGAAATTCAAAGTCCATCGTATAATCGAAATAATGATGTAGTTAAAATCTTTTGTCGAGGACTCTTTTTCGGCCGCGCGAGTGCCTTTAGCCGTGCGACCCTGTCGTCGAATTAATCACTCTCATGGTAAACGGAGTCATCAGGCGAAAGTAATCGAACGACACTTCTCTTTCATCGATCGAACCCGTTCCCACCAAGCTTTCAAAACTTCCGATTCGGTACTTTAATGAAAATAAAGAAACGATCGCATTTCCATTGAAAATATATACTTTATACGTTTCTTATCTATACAGTGGCTCGCAAATGTATTGAAACACTGATTGTAGAAAATTTTTGTTATGAATATATTATGTGCCTTGTATGAATATTTTGGAAATTTTATTATCACCGTAATGGGACACGAACGTCGCGATACGTTTTAGTAAATTGAGACTGATTGACAGCATACTGTAATAAATGTTACAACTACGGGTCTAAAATAATGGGAAATGTTACTTATCCTGTTTCTCCCTTGTCGTTTTCAAGTGTTAAAATATTACCGAATATTGAAATTTATAGATATAATAGATAACTGACCGTTTAGGTGCTTTTATTATATTTGCGAAATATATACGTACATTTTCAAACTCGTTTCGAATTTTATCGATAGAATCGTGATGATCAAGTCTCGTGGTAACGCTAATGAAATTTCCAAATGATTCGTACAACGCACGTAATATATTCAGAAAAGATCTCTACTTTGTAGCCATTGTATTTCATATATTCGTATTTCGTCGTATATACATATTTCCTGCTGGTTCAAAAGAATTCGACAAATTGTCGAAAATCGTAATTCAGATTGCAGAAATTCTTTGTGATTCGAAATGGATAACCGGCGAACATTAAAACTTAAAGCAAGGAGACACGAAAATCCTCGAGCCCCAAAGAGACAAAGAAGCGACTGTCGTGCCATAAATTTAACCTGCCTCTGCTGCTTTTGATACAAACACAGTGAATACACTTGGTTGAGCAAAATATAATGAAAACCAGCATTATCTTGCGGATAATAAATATCTTATGCTAACAATTAAAGGCTAAGACCGTGTTTAATGGAATAGAAAAAAGGAAGATAGAAAAGAAAGAGAAAATACGCTTGTTTTTTAAAAGAAAGGTGCGATTGAACGGCTCGAGGTGATTCATTGGCGATTCTCAAGGAATGAAAAGGGCAAAACCGCGAGGCACGAACGATATCCGCAAATTAACCTGAATTGAAAAATAAACGCGCTAACGTCGGAAGAATACGACGGAGACGTTTCAAATTAAGGAGGAAACACTCCGAGTCTATGACGGACTATTTTCTGCCCGTATAATGCGTCCTTCAATGGGCAAGCTGCTTTTCTACTCTCGGGCTTAAAAATATCCCCTTTATACGACAGCGCGTCCATACATACGGCCCCGTTCGAACAAAAGAATTCCCCCCCGCAGAGGTTGACGTCTTAGAAAAGAGGAACTCGTCACGGAACTCTCTAATGGCCGAGATTTTTGCGGTCCTCGGGATATTGCTTTAAGTAGAAAGTTGGTGAACATCCGTTCCCTGACAACCAGCAGCCTTCTCAGTCGCGAAGAATAAGAACCTGCTAGCTAACGAATATCGGATAGCCGCCATTCTATAAATAGAATGAAATGGTTTAACCGTTCGAAAACGACGTTCCATGTTTCTCAACCTATAGTAGGCTATTACTGCGTGTCAGCGTATAAAACTGAAACGAATTTGAGAGGGAAAACGAGTGTACTTTAGAAAGGAGAAGTTCGAATAACAGCTAAAATTTCATTTTTCAAGAGGAAATCTTTCGTTCGCGTGCAAGTCACTTGATGGTGAAAAAATAATTTGTGGCACTACGAAGGATATTGTGTAAGACTATCTAATGGTTTATTCCATTTGGTCTTATATTACCGAGGCTATAGTAATCTGCTAAAGGATACAACTGATTTGGAAAGAAAAGAGTGCGTTAGGGAGAGGACGGTAATTTGAAACGATTGTATGGCTAGAACCGCTAGGTGATTCAAGAGGTCTATTTAGAAAGGGGACTAATTGAAAGGTTGAAAGGAAAAGTAATAGGTACGAGTGACCTTTAATTTCAAGGAATTTATAGCAAAATCTTCTAAATAAATATAGATATTATATATTTGATACAGAGAGCGCACAAGAAAATTTTCATTTCAGTCAATTACATGTTAGATTCACAAAAATGTATATGAGAATGATATTGATAGATTTTTTAGATTTTGTGATAGATATACGAAATTTGCTGAACGATTGAATAAAAAGTAATTTTTGGAATATTTAATCCCACAACCAAATGCAAAAACACCTTTATAATATAGTGACATGGAATTGATTGTTGAATTTAAGGGTTGTCGTCCTCATCTATTTCTCGCATTTACTTTATTCCGAACCGAATATGCATTTTCGCCAAACCCTTAGATTGGAGAAAGCAAAACTTGATGGTAAACAGTCTTGTAAGACTGTTAAAAGAACATATTCTTCATAATTTATGTTGTAAATGTAACTTCTATGCGTTTATAAGAATTATCTCCTCTTTATTTGTTTACTTAAATAATTATCTAAAGTTGTGTCTTGTGTCTGCTGTGTTACGCATAGTGGAATAATCTGCACGTTACACGTCTGATGACAAGATGATATACATAGGCTCGTGAAACCTGACGACGTTAAGGCGTTTAGACATGGCAATTGCTACCTGTCTAGCTCGTTATAATACTTGCCGTATAGTCCAACTTTCTCCAACTATCACGGCAGACAATCTGTTCTAAATTTCCACACAGAGCTATCACATATTCTGATTAACCTGTTAATACATAAATTTATCTTTGACTTATCTTCGGTGAGAGATTATTAAACTTTCTAAATAATTAAAGCTAGCTGATAATTAAAATAGGTATTATGTAACATTTATTTTACTCAGTTAAAAGCGAAAATAACGCATAAAGGTTGTGCGAAGCAAGCATTACCGAGGAATGTAAATAACACAATCTCCATATTGTTTTGTCAAAAAACAAGAAATATAATATAGTAACAGACATTTATTAAGATCCGTTATATAAATTGAGAACAACAGAATTCCATGATATGAAGAAAGAATAGTCGATCATACAAATATCTCAATTCCTTTAAACTTTATCAGTGGATCTGGATCGAAGAAGGAGAGGAGAAATGTGGTTCAATGATGTAAATTCATTGAACAAAGAATTGCAAATGAAGCGTTGCAAGAATACAATCTTGACCTTAATAGATTAATATCCTACCTTGAATCCATAAAAATCAATGGCTGTGACGAGCAAACGATTGAACAGTGGGCGTATACGTCACGAATGTGTGCGTTAAGTATTATAATTAAAACAAAGGCATTATGAATGACAGCGAATAAAAATATACTTGTTACTTCCTGTTTTCCTTCCGTATATTAATTAATAATGAACTCAATGAGTTTCAACAATATCGCGTAAGAGATACATAAGAGATAGTAACCCTTGTTAAAGCTGTTCTTAAAGCTTCATTATGTTTTTCGTGACAAGAATCTAATCGATGTAGACAGAATGAGACACTTATCTTCCAACAATCCTTGATACGTCGACAGCTACGTGAAATGCAAACATTTCGCGTTGTATTACACGCGATTCAATAGGCAGGAATGCTAGAACACAGTGGAACGATATCACAAGCGTTTGTTTCTTCTGTTCCTTCGTTCCCTCTATCGATGATGGCATCGGTACACCGGCTTCACAAACAGATACAGAAAAGTGTTTCAGTGGTATAGGTCAATCAAGCAGAGATGATAAAGAATGGTAAATAGCATATTTCTTTTTTTTTTTTGTTTAGTAAACAGTCTGATTTTACTTTATAATAAAAAAAACGTGTACTTTTGAAGCGAAGCTTTAAGAATGTATTTTTTGACGCCAGAGGAAATGAGCAACCATTGGTTTTTTCTGCGAAGTTTATATAAAATTTTAAATAACTTATATCGTATAATAATTTTATATCGTGAAAGGAAGAAAATAAAACATTTCAAACGGATTGTTTATCTAATAAACAGACGGCTGATATTGCTTTATACTTTTGGAACAGAACTTTAACAAGATATTTTTCAGTTGTTGAGAAACAATTAAAATATTGGCTTTTCAAGTTTTCGTAAAACTTTGTATGAAACAACTGTTCGATCTTGCTTTCTTTATATTTTTGAAAACAGGCTGAAGAATAAATTTTAAAGAATATAAAGAATACAGAAAAAATTTCGAGTGAAATAGCGTATAAATAAATATCTCTTATCTGATAAATCTGATCTGATAAATCGTCGTTTACGATATCTTTATTCTTTTGTGGTGAAGCTTTAAGAATACATATTTAATGACTGTCAATAAAAAAACAAATACTGGTTTCTTTTATGAAATCGTATAAAATATTGAATGAAGAATTTAAGACAAAAATATTTATATTATATTATATTATACACAAAAAGTATTTTCCCACTTCTTTTAAATTTGGCCAATTTCTCGCTTGAAACTTTAATGAAACTTGAAAGAAGAGGATTGCTCGTCGATATTTTGCATCTTTAATACCTGCCATTAAGAAACAATCCACGGAAAATATTCCATTCATCGTACATTACAATCCAGCAATTTGATTAATCTTCAATTCCGGAACATCCTGTCTATATTTGAGGAAACGGTAACACAGACTTCACCGAACAAAATTCGGTTAGCTTAATATGTATAGAAACAACAGACAGACAGTGAGTATATTTGCCGAACGAATTCGTATTTCGGCAATCCTACGAGTAGAGTGATGGTTTCCGTTCATTAAATTGATTGTAAATTAGAATTGATATTAATATTGGAATAACGTTGATTTAATTACAACCATCAATTCGATACGTTGGAGCAGGCGCATTATTATAAAATCATTCTGTTTCATTTCCAACAAAATATATATGTGTGTATATATATATATGTACGGAAAGACACTGTTTGAGGCCCACTTAATGGATGTACATTCAATTAACGAAAAGTATATTTGAACGAAAAGACCGGCCGTGTATTTTGCCCGTGTGCAGCGCAAATTGGGATGACCCTTAAGCAACGGGCATTCGGGAGAATGGTAAACAGTGGGACACCGATTTCCACCGAGAAAAATCGCTTTTTTATCTTTCTGTTTAACGACTTCGTATTAAATACGGTATTAGTCGGTGAATATTTGTAAAAAAAACAGACAAAAAAAATATCGAGAGTTATTAATTCGAGCGAATAGCTTTACAACAGCCATCGAGCCCGCTCTCAATAGAAAGAAGATCGATTCGAAAATATAAAGAGGGTGTTAAAAATCATTCCGCTTTCATTTCATTGTCAAATACCACTACCATCCAAAGCATCGTAGTAATTAATATTGTCAATTGCATTGAAAATATTCTGGCTGAAATAAATGATTGAACGAATGGGTAACATCGACGTCGCGTGATCAACTAACGAAGCTAAAGTATGTAATATACTCTGTCTATCAGTTGCATATAGTTGTCGTATATCGCATCACACTTTTATATCGACAACTTCGTAGTTCAACTTTACCTGCCTTTTAGTATCCTTTCATTACTTTTTATTTTCGTCATTCGCTTTTCGGTATTCTTGCTCCGCTGTTTCTCTTTTGTTCTTCTCTTTTATTATCATAATTTCTTCCTTAACATCTCGGCGCTACTTTTTAGTTTCGAATCTCTTTTTCCAGTGTCTTTATTACTATCTTTATCATCAAAATTTCTTATTCCTCGTAAAACAGCGTTCTGTCGGCAGAATCGTCTCTAGAATTTCCACCATGATAGAACTGCTTCCCTAAATGTGGTAACTTTTCTAAATCTCAATTTCATCACAGCAGAATGTTGTATCTGACGAAAGTTTGGCCGAAGGGAAGCCCATGGGGTGAAAGATTATTATTTCCCAACGTTGATCCGGGATAGATACTGCTCACGGAAGTGGCTATACTCGGATAGAGAACCCCCAGAAACACACATTGTAGTCAAATAGCCTCTAGGAACAATTTTGGGGAGAAGGTGACTCTACTAGTGACCATTAACTGACCACAGGATGAACATCCTCTACGGCAGGTAACCTACCAAGGGTTGCGTGATAGTATAGATACGTGATAAAATGATGCCACCAAAGTATTGCCGTGAGGAAGCCTTTCGGGGATGATAAATTATTCCTCATTACTGGCCTGGAATTGGACATTGAACAGTGTTCATGAAGGTTATTGGAGCCAGAAGAAAGCCACAAGCGGGTACGTTTACAGTAACCAGATAGTCGCTAGATTTTGGAGAAATTGATCGCTAATTGGCCACATGGCTCGAGCTTGTTCGCGCCGGATAACTGATCAAGGGCTAATTGAGACCCGTGTTAAATTCTTTGACATTTTGAATAATAATTCTAACGGTGAAAACATGGATTCAGAACATCCACGTACAACGAATACTAACTATAAATGGTACATTTGTCTGGTATTACAAAATTAGATAGAATAATTTATAAATTGAGAGTCAGAGTTAATATGTTTGAGCATGTCAGCAAGAAATCGATGCTCATAAATTCAGTTAGTTTGTATACTTTTATTTTATTATCGAAGTTTTGAAACTTGTTAGTGTATCCATAATTGCACGGAAATGTATGTACATAAATAATCTTTCTACTGTTGCCTCGATACTCGAAAGTTGGTCTTCTGAAAAGAAGAAAATAAAAGAACAGGTGTCGTTAATATTTAGCATCAGCTCGATTATCAATCCTTATTACATCAAGTTATAGTTGAAATTCAATCCATTGCAAGTTGTTAATTAATTTTGATGAGTAGCGTACTTAGAATGCTGCATGCACCCTTGGGTGTTGCTCCATCAATCGGTACCGCTACTGGATCCTTCAATCTAGGATCTCGTTATACCGTGAAGGCCACTAGACAATCTTACCGTCTCCCCACAAAATTAGTTCATGTTTGTGTAATCCCTGTGATAATCCAGAAGATATTGCTTACTTCCTCATTACATACACGTCTATCAGTATCGCGGTGGAAAAAATGAGATATCCGAGGCAGAAGGTGAGAGAAAAAGAGAAAAAAAGACAGATGTCTACGTGGTCAAGGCACCCTCGAGAATAATAGAACACCGATAGATCGCTATGGCACGGTCCATTCAGTTTTTCCGCAATCTTTCTTGGCGGAACCGTAGCCGGATTCGGTAATCATTCGTCCTGGACGCAGCTGATCTTAAAATTGGTTTCTTATGTGCCGTACCGTTCATCATCGTAAGAAACGAGTCCTCGGCCAACAGAAAGGATTCGGCCAGGCTGCGAAAACGATAGGACGTTACATTGAAAAACGTCATATTTCCAAGCCAACGGACGACCACGCTTTTCATTTCGCTCGCCTTTGGAAATTTTTCCAACCTTTCTTACTATAAAATGGCTGAATAATGCGATGTAGAGGACGGATAATTCGTTGTTAGAAGATAAATAAAAATTGCTTTCAAACGTAGGGTAGTGCGAGAACAATAGAATCTTCTTATTCGAAGAGTTAAGAAAGCAATTAGGGAAGCAGTTAATCCTCATATGCAATCATTTTGTATAAAAAACACACTGGATGCAGAAACTACGTGCACACTATTATATTTATTATAAGATTTAGCAATTAATTAAAACAAAGAATATTAAATATCGTACTATTTAGTAGTACTTTCATTATTCTATAATTACAAACATTTGACGCTGTGCAAATGAAATAATGTAGCAGTTGATAAAAAAAAAACGCTTTATTAGGAAATAAAGGCGTGTGCAAATATTTTTTGCTGCCATAAGTATAAATAATAATTGCATGTCAAAATTCGCAAATAAATCCACATTTTTTACGAATTAAGGATGATTTATACAAAACAAATATACCATATATTTTAAGACACATCGCCATGCATATTCATAAAAGCTTGGAAATTCATACCTATACTGCACAGTGCACATATTTATTTATGGAAGATTTTAGCACATAAAAATAAATAGGATGCGCGAAATATGCAAAATAATGAAAATGCTCGAAACATAATATTTATCATAATATTTAGCTGTTAAAGCAAATTATTCAGATAACTATATTTTTATTCGTTCTTCTTTCTTTTTTCATTACAAAGATATACGTAGAATTACCTTGCGAACAAAAGGGAAGGCGAATCACGTTCAGTGAAACGGAGAACGGAAGAATTAGGCGCGACAGGCTCGTACCACGAAAGCGGCTGATAGAATCCCGGGCGAAAAACGGAGCGCGGCGTTTCTATGGTCTGAACTTGAAAGTTGATACAATAGGGTGCCAGAGGCATTACAGCCGGTCTCCCTTTCTCCTCTTTCACTTGTCCCTGGCGAAAGAAGCTCTGCTCGAAGCTTTGCTTAACCCCGTCGGAAGTAATCAACAGCCGTGCAAAGAAGTGAAATGGAAAGTGTAGGCCGGAGAAGTGTATCTACGATGAGCTAACTTACACCGCCACGACCCTTTTCCTCTTCTTCTCCTTCCGCGTCTCATCCCCTTACGTACTTTCGTCGCGGATGCTTATGCAGATTTCGTGGACGTAATATTCCTCAGCCACTTGATGGCGTGTGAGACCAGCTAGAATTGCGTACACCATGGGGTAGACCCTGTTTCGCCAAGTAGTCGCCTCAAAACTATACGCGATTACGTATTCCTTTGAGCAAGAAACTGTAAATTTATTGAAAGTATTCGTTTACTTCCGGACGTTGCATATTCAACGAGCACGGTCTCGCCGGTTTCGTTTCATACTTGCCAGTTGCCGGCCTCTTTACTATCCTTGCGACATTCCCAGAAGGGGAGCAATTTCCCTGTTCAGAAAGAAATTTCTTCCCCGGCAATACCGATACTCTCCTGTTTATTTCGAGCAAACGATAAGTGTTGTCTCCTCTTCGCGAAAATTTAGATCATCACCTTTCCTACTTCACCCAAGATAAATCTTAATAAAAATTATATCAGTAGAAATTGCTAAGTATTGGAGCACCTACAAGATGGAGATACCTACGTGTTAAATTTGTTGAGAAACTGTAGCAAATTTTAATTTATTAGTTATGTTACGTCACAAGTGTAACGTGTGATACGAATAAAAAGATAGAGAGAAGTGGAAAGCATTCGATTTTTACTAAATATCAGCAGATGGCCTGATATTTACATGTAGTAGTATGCACTCTCGTTCTTAAGTATTGATTTCATGTGCAAGGTGATAAACGATTGGCTGATTAGAATTTTTCATTTTTGCGAGGTATGGTCTAAAATATACAATAAAAGTCGGCAGAAATTATTTATATAGAATTATAAAAAAATAACGAATTAACACAATTATATGCTAACTTAAATTTCCTTTGAAAGAATCGAATGAAACGAAGATCTCTGATTAGGATCCAAATCTGAAACGTTTAATTCGAATGTGACTAAAATTTACATCCGATTTATGGAATCATTTGCAATATTCATAGAACTAGAATCTATTGTTATTTAATTGCAGCAAAAATATACAAAACGTGCAAAACGTAGTACTCATTACGATGCATTAAATTGTTAATTAATTAAAAAAAATTGTTTCACTTCATATTTATAAAAATATGAATTTGAATAAACATGTGCAATTCGCTAAAACTGATTTTCCACGTACAAATAGAAAGAAGTCAATTGTTCTTCGTCAAATGAAGACACTCTGTATCCGGCGATAGTTTACAAAAACGATTAGAAAAAGAGAGTGATCTATGTCCGGTACTAGTGGCCAATGAAAATCGCAATGGAACGGTTGCCAAGATACACCATTCACGACTGACCTCCATGCGATTCATCTCTCTTTGCAAACGTCATCGATTCGTCGGCAAACCCAACCAACACCATGCACCATGGTGCAATCTCTTTAATCCAACCCTAAAACCCTCGCTATATTCTCCCCTCATATCTCACCCGGTGTGTCAGGAGTTTCATTGTCTCAGTCGAGGGACGACATGTCACCAAGTGGTGATGTTAATAAAACCCAATTCCCGGGAAATTATACGAACACCCTCTGAACGAGCCCCGTGGGCCTTACATGACAAACGTACAACGTCAACCTGAAACTGACCCTTCCTGTCTTTTTTAGAAATATATGTTGTATGTTATATAAAACATTTTGAAATTTCATTATAGTCGCAACAAGGCACGATACTGTCATAATTATATTGATAGAACAAATATGAAACCAATGTAAAAATGCATATACAGTGGTGACAGAGAGTATTGGCAGATATCCTTATTTTCCAATGAAATGCTTCTTCGTCATATTCTACATTTCTTGTCCATAGCATCAAATGTTTATAGTCATATAAAGATACTGTTACTTTTGGTAATTGCTATAAAAATTACGTTACGAATTAGCTATTGTATTTCTTAAAGCTCATGAAATTCTATTAATAAGCTTCGATATTTAGTTACATACAGCATGATCAATCTTAAGCATGTGTATGTTTATTTAGTGCTAATAACGATCTCTAATATAAGGAATAATTGATTGCAAAAATACTTCGATGATTTTTGCGGGGTTTATGCTCGTAATAAATAGCTTGTGACTTCCATGTCCATTTTCAGATTTGTTTCAAACATTACCAACGTAATCAAAATGTAATGAAATCTCATTATACCGCTAATGAAACATTAAAATGTCTCCTGTAACGCGCACGATAAATTAACAACGAATTTATATTAATGATACATACATATGATACATATATGATGATTACGTAGTAAATATGTTTATAAGTCATTGTAAATAATTTTCAAATTATCCTTAATCCTTTAGGTACGATGCACCACTATAGTGGCTTTAGCGGATGTCGTCTTATATTACGACGCGCCACTATAATGGCTCATTCTACTGACTCATTCGTTTACCGTTTGAAGTAAATGATCTTTTTCATTTGTCTTGTTTCACACCTTTTTTGTCCTCGCAATGTTTTAAAACAGTGTTAATAATATGCAGACAGAATATATAGTCTTTGTTTTCGATACGCCAGTGTCACATATCAATTGTTGCTTTTCGTTAAAATAAATATACCATTATTAGATGCTCTTTTTAACATGTCGATCCGTAGCCTTATAATTTTTTAGAATCTTCAACATCAAAATATCGCTTCAAAATAGAAAACGAAGAGCAATGTGAAAAACACTATCGCGCTATGAGTGTGAAAATTGTGACGTGGATCTATTTGTCGTTAAAATATATCACACTCAATTGTATTATTAATTACTAAAGTAAATTATTAAAGTTAAAGTATATGCGTCATATCTCTAAGAAAAATTATAATTTAATTATCAAAAACTTCATTCCAATGTGCTTGCGTAGAGAACAGCATTATTCGTCACACATTGCAGTGCTGTATCGTTTACGCGTAATTCGCGTCAAACTTTACCGTACAAAGAAACAGTCCCGCACAAAATTCAACCGTAGCCAAGAAGTTAAGACAAGAGAATCCTTTCAGAGATCCTTTTAGAGAATTACAAAATCTGAAAACTAACTGATCTTACTAAATGGTCGGAAATATTACATAAATTCTACACGGTCAGACAGCTGTTTTAAATCACAATGTGACATCGCTTTGCTCTTCCGTATCAGGCCTTAACTCTTTAATTTACGACCGCGCCATATCAGTTCCACACGATTTGCATTCTCAGCTTGAACACACGTAGCCATTTTTACGTTGTCGTGTAGCTGATTGCCGCGAATCGTTTTCGAGAATGAAAGTGGCATCGGCGATCGAAGGCGATCGAATCGATCGATCGATGCGCTTACGCAGCAACTCTCAAGAGGACTTTCCGTCGTAGATCCTCGGCGAACGTGTACGTGATCTTTATCGGCAGTAGCGCCGGGCAACAACGTTGGCCGTGTACAGCTATCTCAATGATAAATCGTGACAGAACGATACGTGCCTTCGATACAAGATCGTAGGACGGGCACGGTCAGCCGGCTGTCGGAGCAAGTTATCAAAAGCAACGAGCACAGGTTCGAAGGTAGAATGAAACGGAGAGAAACAAGAGGAGACGGTCTAAACGTAGAAGAAAAAGGGATAAAAAGAGAGGGATGGACCGGTTATTGCGAAGGCTCTCTATCGAGCAATTCCATCCCGAGGAGCAATTCACCTACGATGCTTGGTGTCTCTTGTACGTCTCCTCTCCTGTCCCTTTTTATTCGAAGATGGTTCCATGCTCGCAGAAAACCGAAACGAAAGAAGAGAGAGAGAGAGAGAGAGAGTACAAGCCAGATGTGTCGCCGTATCGTTCCTTTCAGAACACTGACTAATTCGACGTTCAGTTTCTTCCTGATACTGTCGCCGTATTTCCGCCTACGAACCTTTCTTTCGCATGTTACACCGATAAGAAACGAGTTAATTGTTCGCTACCGTAATCATCCACCAGGAAATGTAGGACTTTTTTATTTGAAGAAATTTCGTCGAGCGATTTCTAAGAGGACGATGGACAGCGAAAGAAAGGGAAAAAGTACGGTTTTACTTTTACGCGGTTATGGTAATACAGTGGTGCAGAATAATTGAGAGCAAGTGGAGGAGTAACCGCTGTAATTAGCGGCAAAACGAAGAATATGTATATATCTATATATATATATATATACATATATATCGCTCATCCATTCGTTCGTAGATAAAAATGCTGAAACAATGAAGTAGCTTCCTCTTCCGACAGCAACATTTATGGCAGCTGTAAAAAGGAGGCAGCGACGACAAAATGGAGGATAGAAAAATATTCCCTTTTTTAGTTAAGAATAATCCGTTCTCGTCAAAGGGGAAGGAAAGGCCGGGAGACACGAGAAAAGGGGTGCGGTGATAGTCCACTGGGACGACCACGGCCACACTCCCTCGACCTGTTAAAGTATTATCATTCCGCAAGTTTCCATGCAGGCTTCATAATGAAGTATTCACCTGCTCGTAATCCTCATTCTACTTCCTGCTACGCTATTCTCTTCGAGCTGCCTTGGCCAGATACCGTTGCGACAATGCACCAGGAATTTCCTCGACGAAAAAACCGCATCCCTTATGTACGACCAGTTAATCCCATTTGGCTTACAAAACAGTAGGCTCAGCTCTCTCGTTCGTTTTGCTTTCGTAATCCATATTTACTGCCGCGTGTACGTGTACAAGCGGTCGAGTCGCGTCGTTCGACTGTGTGTCGCTAAATGAATACCACCCCTAAATGAAATGAGGTATCGGAAAACTGTTGGCTGGAATTTTTTCACGATTACAAAAGAGGTGTTCCGTGTTTTGCGAGGTATGAAATATTTTTAGGTGAAGTAGGTATCGAGTTTTCAAGGTGACTCTCTTTTTTCTCGACCAGCCCATTCAGGGATGATTGCAAAGATGCGCTGATCTTCGGACGACCTTGAAAGATGATATTTGTGTCTTGTTAATGGGATGGGTGCGACGATGGCGACAGGTACTTGAAATTTATTTTTCTTTTTTACATTTTGCTTTATCACCTTGTAGGCCATGGAAATGATCTTTATCGTCTTTGACACACATTTCACTGGCTATGAATCATAATGGTATAGATCAGTCCAATATTCCGCGTTCGTTATTATAAGAAACTATATCAGGTGATTAAGCAAAGTTATCGCAATTTCTCGATGAAAAGAAGTCCGATTTTTTATGCTACAATGATATCCTTCGTTGGTAGAATTTTATACACAAAAAATCCGAAACAATCCCCGAATATTCACAATTTAGGGAACAAAAATATAGCTCACATTTCAAAGAGGAATCCTCGTACAGTGTCCAATTTTTCTAATTAGAAAAGTAAGCACGATATTAAACAGCCGTCTAAATATCACAGAGAGGAGGTATTCGCGAAGTTGGTAAAGTAATCGATGTTCAAGCCAGAAAACTAAATTTAACCCACATTTGCTGGAATACTCGCCGGTGCTTTCCAGCAGATCCTAATTATCCGCTGCGGACCAATTCGATAATTACACTCGTACGTACAGCCGTACACAGAAAGGGCGTTAAGTAGCCTCTCCTCGTTAATTGTTCGAACTTAACTCTCTCGCTGACATTTACGAAATTGAACGAAGAATATGTGGAACCTACGAAAAATAAACTCTCATTGACTATATTTCTTCCTTCTTTTCTTTTTTATCTCACACGACTGTACAGACTCCGCTACCCTTGCTCATTAAACCAGAGACAAACCTTTGCTCAACGTTCGAGCTCGAGATCGCTGTTGAACGAGCTGGTCCAGCATGGCACGAGACTCCCACCGCGCTATAGAGATATACTCGAGGCCGAGAAATGAGAAACGAAAGCCACTTCTGCTATCACTTTACCAAAGATCTACCTTAACCGTCGTTCAACAGTTTCAACACTCGCGTCGCCGTATTACCAGCTAGCCAACTCTTCCGTTATCTCCACAGGCTTCTCTCGAGTGTCGAGTGTCGCAAATACCGCAGCGAGTAGTCTTTCGCGCAAAACGATCGTTTCACACCAGCAGGGTAACCCCTGCTGTCGTAACTGGTGAAAAATTGAGCACGTCAGTCCTCGACACTACGAGAATCCTGGTTTTAGCACTGCGGTATTTACGTTTATCGCCGGCTGTTATGATACATTCGAATCCTGAAATTTGTACCTGTGTGACGATCAAACGATCGTAGATTGACTGCTGTTTTTGATATACGATGATTGAAAGGATTTAAAGACGCAGAGAAACCATTCACGAATGTGTATTACAGGTGTTGGTATCAAATGGTATGGTTGCAATTTTTGTCGACGCTGTAATGACTAGAGTGCGGATATTTGTGTAAATACACATAAAATACATATAAGAATAATAATGATAACAATAACAATTAAAACAGATTACGGAAATAGAAAAGGAAGTGGATCCATAGGAAAGGTTCAGTCAAATTTAAAATTAACCGGTTAACTGAGAAAGATGAATTAGTAGATAATCCACTTTTCTAATCTGTCATATATAATAATTTATTCATCATCGTATAATTTAAGTGAATCGTGCAAGAACCGAAACTAATTTGATTAAAACTTATTCACCTTTGTTAATTTTTAATTCCGTGCTAAGAACGTCTCCAATCAGAAAATGATCCAGTTCTCGATTTAAATAAATGCACAAATATTTCATCACCTTCTGCACGACTAATTATACTACTTTCAACTTACTTAGTTATTATGGATCTCGGCTAAAAAGGAACTCGTCGCTTGTTCCCCTTCAAAGGAATGCATAGAATGAAAGGTTCGATCTAGAAACCGAATTCGATCAATAGCAAGTATTTCGTGCGTCAGCCCTTGCCAACCGAAAAGTAGCGGTATGTACAATCGTTGGTGATGTTGCCGTAAAATTTCAATTTTCTCGTATCGCAATGTCTGGGAAATAGACTAGGCGTTGGCCACGAATGCTTAGCCATGGCGAAGGGTCTTACATGCACATTCGACATACGGTGTTGCAAGAGTTTTAGAAGTAAGCCAAAGGATCGATACCGCCAAAATCGTTCAATCTTTCGACCTCCTCTTAGGTACGTACAAGGTGTCCCAACAACAACTCTATCCGCCTCAAATATTTTCGTTGTTAGTAGAGTGTGGATATTTCTGCAAAATTCATCTTTTTATAAACACAACTAAAGAAATGGAATCTAAATATAGATTTGTTCCACTCGCTAAATATTACAATAAATATTTTATTTCAGATATATTATATATTTTAGCATATTATACGTACTATGTATATCTTTGCATCTTTTAATCCTTCATAAATTCGTTAGAATCCTCCGCCTGCTTGTAACATATATCGTTAACTAGAATGAATATAAACGATTCGAGCAGACGAGGATCATTTAAGCTTCGTTCAAATTAGTCAAGTTACCTAAGTTCAAGCAACTCGAAACCGTTTCACTAGTATGGCCCTGTTAATTACTTGACTTGAAATATCTCTTCACCGTCAATCTTCATTAATCAAGTCACTTAACTTAGTTGCTTATAACCACTGACTAATGTAATGTTTTACTTGACTTGATATATCCTTTCAAGTTTCAAGCGATCTTGAATTCCTTCCTTTCAACTATTCCTTCGCTTAAAAAGTAACATAACGTTATCTCTAATTTCGTGCTTGCTGATATTCCCTGCATCTCTTCTTCAATTTCGCATTTGATCGACGAATAATCAAACATTTCTACGGATATTCTGAAGTGACTGTTATATCCTCCTTTCATCTCTACGGCTAATTCTCTTAACAAATATCTACGTATTCGTAATTCATTAGATTACTTTAATTCGAACAATTTCAAGTTAAATAATCCGTTTTGTGTAATCGCAAATGAAATCACGATTGAAATCAAATTACCTGAACTCAAGCAACTTGAATCAATATTTAAATTCTGTATAAAGATTTACATCACCATTATAGCATCTTGTGCGCTCACAGGACACTTATTGTTAATTAAAGTAACCATAGATAGATGTTGCAATTAAAAAATGAAAATTAGATTATGCTATGTTTAGAAAATTTCATTACGCACCTATTTTGCTGAGAGTTATGTTTAAAATTAGCAAACGTTTCGCGAATTCTGGACGAAAGCATATTGACACAACGTCAGCTATGTATATTGTAAACGTAGCCACGGGCAGAAAGCAAAGCCTTATTTAAACAAATTTTTTTTATGAAAAGTTACGCCTTGCTTGGTAAAGCTTTACTTTGTGAGATATCCTATGCCATATACCCTGTGCTATATAAAAGAAGAGAGAAGGAGAAAAAGTAGGAATTTATGTTAAAGCTCGAAGACAGGGAACGCTAGCAAATCGATAACTCGCCAAAGAATAATCCTTTAGCATACGTGATCATAGAGATCTCACGTTTTCGCTACATTGCCTAAGAAACGTTTGACAAAGAACCAAGAAGAATAGAAACTTTCATCGAACTTGGAGGAATCGAAATTACGATCGAATGATTTTATAATCGATAAGCAAATTTAAATGATTCATAAGAAACTGAAATTTTTTTTATTTGATCATCGCCATATCCGATCAGCCGGGCGATATACAATGTTCACGAATGGATCTCGATTTCATCGAACGATAAAAAAATAAAGCTTTGCTAAAAAATAACCGTTTTATCTGCAGATGTATCTATCCGGGATTCGTTCCCGTAGTTTCTAAAATAAATACATCGAAATAGCATCGTCCCGAATGTTTTGTCGATTCTAGATAGCAATCGCCAAACCGCGATATTTCAAAACCCTAATTATAAAGCAATTTTGCCCAATCGAAATATACAGCGTTATATCCATCAACGTCGCGTCGTCTACCTGAAATATTTCTAATATTTTTGAAATGTTACTATTCAAATACCGCATGTCAATATTTTGTGATAAAAATATGCGAAATAATAAGTGATTTGTAGAAAAAAAAGAAGACGATAAATTTATTGAAACTAGTAGTATAAATATTATTATAGTGAAAGGAAAAGTTAAGGTATGTGTACAGTTTATAAATAGGGAAATGCTTATAGGGAGTTTATAAATAGAGAAATGCTTACTCGTAAATTTCACTAATTATATTGTAGAAAGTTTTATTTCTATTTTTTTTTTCTTATATAATATAGAATTTAAAAATATATTTCTCTTGTGCTATGAAACTCTATACTTAAATATAGAACTGCTTTCAAACTTCGTTTTAAATTTTATCGGTACAATCGTAATAGTCGTTTCTCATTATGATACTAATGAAATTTCAAAATGTTCTGTACTACACAGATGATACGTCTATAAAAAATTTCTACGAGTGTTCAAATACTACCACTGTATATAGACAAATAGTCATTTAGCAGATTAAAGAACGAAAGATCTGAGAATGAAAAATGTAAGTTTTAAGTAACCGAAGATGTAGATTAACTGACTCTGTAAATGAAAGCGTTTTACCACGTGTACACTCTATTACAATGTATCTAGACAACTGTGTAGTCATTTAGTAGGTTAGCGACAATGTATTTTTAAGGGTCGACGAAGGCAATTAGCCCGACCTTATTCATGGCAGAGACTTAGTCCACGTGTGGCCAGTGACAGTACTTGTAATTAATTAGAAAATGTACCAGCATCCATTTGTCAAGCAATACGGTTGCAGTACGACAGATGTCTAGCTCATTCTTCTCGAAGAGTAAGAAATGCCCTTAATGAAACTTATCTAAATCAATGAGTGAGTCACTGAGAAGCAATTCCCTAGCCAGTCCGATCTCTCTATCTAACTCCGCTTGATTTTATCCTCTGGGGAACATTTGAAAACGTATATCGAGAAAGACCAACCACATCAGATAATATTACGGAGCAACAGATTCTGATAAAATATAATAAAATAAATGCAGAGATGATAAGACGTAAATGAGGGTCAGAGGAACAACAGTTATAATATCGTTTTATGAAAATGAAAATAGGATTGATTAAGTTTGTGTTCTACGTAATATTATTTTAAGAAAGTTACTAATTGTTTAAGATTATGTATTAAATATTTTATATACCAAATGTTACTAAATATTTATAATTATATGCAACTTGCTTTATAAGTATTAAGACACTTATATAATTGATTTAAATTATAGAGGAAATGATCAATTAACCACAAATTAATTATTACATTGATGCAAGATAACGGGGCGAGAATTTATAAGATCTGTTACTCTGAATTATAAAAGGAACGTTACGTATTAAGAATGATATTTTTAGGTATGGTTTTTAGAATCTGAAGTGAGAAATCTATTAAGAGCACTGTAAATATTTTAATCTTATGCTGCGTATTTAATTTCTCTGACTAGCAGAGTCAGAACATTCTTCAATTTTAAAGGGCACAGATATCAAAAAAACGAGTTCTAAAAATCTTTAATCCTCAGTTTTCTTTCTGCATTTTGCACGTCGCTAGTGTATACATTGTTATCGATCCTCGCAGTGAAAACAAATAAATATTAACAAAACGTGGACCAAAGCCGTGTCCCGCAGTGATCGAATACGTTGCAACGGCCATAGTTGAACGTCATGGCGCAGCATGAAAGTTAATAATTTCTCTCCCAAAATTTACTACTATATAAATCCCTCTTCCAAAAGACAGTTATTCCACTTAAAAACAAACGAATATAACCTTCTTATATCCTAAACGTCCGCACTTGCAACGGAACTATTGCCACTATGTCACTTGTCCCTGTAAACCATGGGCCTTCGTAGTTACCTGTTTCTCTCATTCTTCTAGATAACACAGATATTTCACGTGGACAGTCTTAGTGAACCACCCTGTACACACGTAACGTTGAAATATGAAAACCGTTTTTCTTACGTTTTTATAGCTCTTATTTCTCTTGTTGCCGAATCGACCAAGATCGGTCCAAGATCAAAGTGCACGTAGGAAAGAGAGTAGAAACACAATTCGAAACTTAACAATCCCTAAGGAACTCGTAAAAGTAAAAACTATTTTATCTCCATCCTGGCAATCGTGTTTTGTAATTTCGTGTTTTACAAACGGTCGACGATCGTATGTAAGCAAACGGCACGTTAACGTCGGGGTTGATACCGAAAAACGATATCATTTCCGTGCATTGATTACACAACATCGGAATCTACACATCAGCGAACTGCTACTCGTCCGTAAACAGAGTGGTTGTACAGATTTCGAATCGAAACTGGCAGGAATCAAGAGCACCAGCCAGGATCGAGAATCGATCAGGAAACGAGTCGTTTCACGTAAAAGCCCGCACGATATCGCGTTGTTTGGTTCATTCTAACGCCAGCAACGCGTAGGATGTTGGTCAAGATATCGCGTAACAACGTTCGTGTAACAAAGCGTTTCCAAAGCGGAAGATCTCGCGATACGGAGGTTCGTGCGGAGCGCGCTCAATCATCCGCTCGATTCCATCGAGCTTTCAGTGAAGGCAACAAATTATCCTGTTACTGGTCGTGTATTCGTTAATAATTACCATCCGGCGCGCAAGATAGTTAACCGTTTCGAATTGAAGGTTTCGAGGAAACGCGGCAGTGGAAGAAGAATTGGATTCGTGCCCGTGTAAAATTAAATGTTAATAGATCGTTTAACATTTTACAAGTTATCTTCTCCTTTTTATATTTGTTATTTTCAATGCGAGAGCTACAGGTGAAAATGGCTGACAAGTTACGTAAGTCAATCTTAAAATTCAATATCCTGTCAGTCAGTTGAACATGGAAACTATTGTTTCATTTAATTGGAAGAAAGTATAAGGGAAATTATAAAGGATATATATTTTAACGTATATAATATGCGAAAATACATAAAGCATTTGTTATAATATTTACTGAGTGAAACGATTTTTTTTCTATTTAAATTTTATTCCTTTAGTTCATGAACGTATAAATTTGCATAACATCTGCATATTTATTTTCTATAAAGATCTTACATTAAGACTTTGAGGTCATTCCTGGCATTTGTTCCTCTCTTCAAAATTATCTACGAATGTAATTTCCTAATTATCATGAACAATGTACCAATTGAGAATACACGAACATATTTCTTGTAGCGGGAGTATGCGATCGCAACGCATTCGCTGCAGCTCGTTTGTACAGTGAACAATATCTGAATAGCCATCATCCTGATAGACATATAACTTGAACAATAAAGCTAACTCTGGCTGAATATGGCTTTTCAGATGTTATGTAATCAATCATATCATTGGAATCGACTAATTTGTAGAGATATATATGTGAATATTGCGAATCAGAAGTTTATCTTCCCTCTTGTATCGTGTCTTTAATCTAACTGTCTCTTATTTAACATATAAAATACAAATTCAAAATCTTTTTTCTTTTATTAGCATTTTTTAAATACATTTCAGTTAACTTACATACAGCCATAGATGATAGAAAATTCATATATATAAACATTTTGTAAACTGAGTGCGTTTGTTTTTCGTATCAAGCTATTATTCCAAATGTAACGGGTTCACAGAAGATTCTTGTATACAACGTATCTCATTATAATTGAGAATATATTCAAGTATAACAAGTATAAGTAGGAAGGTAAGCAAAAACTTTTCATGAGAGCCAATAAATCACATACGCCACTACGTGTTGCCGACTTATATCTCCGTGACAGCTTGTAGCCGCGACAATCATCCAATATCGTTCGCCACGAAATTATTAGCGGTAGCACAACCCGCTCCTTTCTCGTAACCGCAAAACAGGAAATGTTGCATCGCGTCGAAGCAGATAATTAACGTGGCGGCGACATTCCACGGCGAGTCATTGTGCTGGAATAAAGTCGTTCGCGCATATCCGTCCTCCCTCTCCTGAAAATTGTTAGTTTCGCCTCAATTAAAAATAATGAGACTCACGGCTACCGGACTACCGTTTTCGACGAAACGTTCTCTCAGTTCGTTTATGACGAGCTAGACAAAGAAGATCTGCCGCGAGAACGCAGAAACAAGCATTGCGAGACCGCGCGAGAGGAGGATAGCGCGCGTCAGCTCGTAAAATTTTCTGCTCCCTTGGAAAAGTAGAAAAATAGACTTTGACGAATCGAAACCACGGAAGGGTTATCGATATTCGTACCGTACGTCTGCGGGATCACGTACGACGAGTCACGTTCTCGATGAAATAGAGATATTATCATGCGCTGGATAATCGTGACGCGAACCACCGACATCGAAGCACCAGTCCTCGTTAATGACTACCATCCAGCCAGACCCTGATCATTTCGATCTCGGTGGCCCGTATAGAACGTTCTACAACGGTTAGGTCATGCAAAACCTCGTACTAAAACGTTCTACCCTGATATCGCGTCTATGTTTAATCCTAGAAAGAATCTACTCGATCTTTCTCCCTCGAGATACTATGTTGCGCACGTAAGATCTGTTCTGCGTTCGAGTAGATGTTCAAAGAATTTAAGTGGAATTAGTGATGAATTGGTACTTTTAGAAGTCTTAAGTAGTCGTAAACTCTTCGAGAATAAAGTTGGCTTAGGTATAAAAATAACATAAATTCGAGAAACGAAGAAAAGTACGCGATCGAAAGAAGTTTGTCGTTGTCGAACAAGCTTGTGGCAATTTTCGTAAAGGGACCTGCACGTGGTCTATATCATTGACAATTATTACTGCCAAGATGCTGCGCGGTATATAATGCACTATACTGCATTTGGAAATACGTTTTATTTATCGCGTATCTTGTGCGGTATTTTGAGCAATTTGCAAGCTAGAAAAAGACCGTGCTTAGTCATAATAATCCATTTTCTACAAAATATTGTATAAAACACAAACAATGGATAAAGCAATGGTCTAAAAGTCGAGAGCAATATTCGCATATACGAATTTATTGATAGAGATTGCTCCGAATGATGGAATTATTTATTCCAATCACTTTAGAATGAATCGGAACACGTTTCGACAGCTTCTAAAATTCTTTCCTTAAAAAGAAACTGAGTTACGAATGTACGTGCCTTTCTATCGATTGGAGAAAAATTAGCGGTAATCCTGTGGTACATTGATAAAAATTTCAAAGTTGAAGCGTGATGCTCCATCTTGATTCATTTTGCTCGTGCCCATATTCCGCCGATGAATTAGAGCGATGAGCGTTCATCGTGACACGAAACCGGAATGTTCTTTGAGTCAACACTGTGAATATTGATTAAAAATTAATCATCGCCAATATCTTCACCACTTATCAGTATCGACGTTTCGATCGCAAAATATCCAAATCGTCAATAATTCCAATCCTTCGATATCGACCACATACACGATCAGTAATATCGTCGATACTTCGCAATATTGGCAATATCATGGACCGTATACGGGTGCCTTAAATGAGACAACCGATTGCAACTAGTCGAACGTGTAATTGAAGTTCAAAACAGGACGACACGCGAAGAGTACCGTGGACGAGGCATTTCGCAGTGGTTCGAGTTGAAGCGAATGCTAATTGCTCTCAAGTTAATTGAGGGTACTAAGAACGAAATTGTTGTATAAGTTTGCGCAGCTACTCGGCCCGGCAAACAAAGTGGACAATTGCCCTTGGGCGAGCGTTCGTACGTGCTCTAAAACCCTGTCTTGTCCGAATGAACAACTGCGAAACACCACGTGAAACAAGAAAGAATAAAATGTTGAGGGATGAATAAAAAGAAGAATAAAACATTATGATAGTAGAAATAACGAACCATCTCTATTTAACTTGAATCTTTCCTACGAATAGATTGACAACCTGTTTCTGATCTCACAAGTAAAGGATGTATTCTGGCGACCTGCTTCCGTTTCGTACGCGTGCATTCGAACAACGAGACGTACACGTGAACGCGGAATACGTGCACATACATCTGCAATGGCACTTAACATGCAAAGTCACGCGCGATACAACCGCTGTTCCACCGATATCACGGCTTTACCTGTGTTCAACTCTCCGTTCTATCTTTCTCGCGTACGCGAGCTAGGGATGCTTTAAGACGCAAAGATTTAGACGAATGCATTTACACTGCAAAGTGTATCCTGAAGGAGCAGTTAGTTACAATTTCTGTTCCATTCTAAAGTCGTTGCACTTCACTCTGAAACACGATGGTAATAAAACGCTAGGATTTTTCAGTTTTATTACGGACCACACTTGTTACGTGACGATCGAAGATTCGATTTAAAAAGCATCGATACTGATATCCGTCGCTTAAGTTATGATATTATATTATCCATTATGTTTAAGAGAATTTCTAACGTGAAATAAAATAAATAAGTTAGGAAGATGATGTTTAAAAACAAATGAATTAATGTGAATGCTTTGAATTCTAACTAGGAGATACAGATATTTATGACGATCGAAAATGTAGGATAATTGAAGAGAAATGATCCTTGTTTTTAAAAACGTCTGAAACTTATACTCAAATTGAATATCGTATTTGATAGTTTATCTATTTCCTTTAACACATGTATTCGTTATATTCGTGTGTTATATCTATTCGGTGCACTTTCGTATCTTGAAATTTCGCATAAATGCACAAAACTCCTCAATCTACTCGTCACACAACACACAACCTGCCACTCGTTGAATATCACCAGCTACTAAATTACAGCACGAAAGAGACGTGGTCCATCTCTGCTGACGGTTCTTCTCGACCTAATTACCCTACAAAGAGCAATTGCCTGTTCGTGTTCTCCCTTGATACCCTCGCACGCAGCTAATTTCGGTATATAACTTTCCGTTCTTCACAGTGGAACCGGAGAACACGAAAACGATCGGTTTCACGCTGGCTGGGGGTTAATGCAACATTTCCGGGCAGGAAGGATCAGAACGGCGGCTAATTCCGGCCGGTTCCGTATTCTTGCTGCATATCAGGCGGCAACGAAGTCTGTTGCAATAAACACTGGTCGCACTTTAATTCTGCCAGGGGTTTTCGCCTGGTCTGGCTCGAGCCCCCTAATCTTAGCCCGATTCCATGCATACGTAAGAAGCATTGGCAGACGCCACATGCGAGCGGCATGCTAACTCTTTACAACTGCACTCTGCAGACCCATTTATCGATCGATGTGGCAAAGGAAAGGTTTCCATTAACCGGGCGTACCAAGGCGTGTACGTACGTGCCATACAACTGTTTCATCAGCGGTGCATTTACCGCTTATACGGGCCGTGTGCCGGGTCCTAAGCTATTGTAACTAGCCAATTGCCATCTAGAACGATCGCCGTGGCAAAGGTGGACCAGCTACTTAGCTTATAGCACCGGTGTATATGTACTGGTTAGCTTGACCTGTATCAGAGCACATTATATTGGCAACGAATCAATAATACCTACGCATACGCGTTACGTATGTAGCTTGTCACGTGTGTATATGCATGTGTCTATATTCTATCTCTATCTATATGTATATGTATGTATATACGTGTATAAATATATATATATATATATATATATATATATATATATATATGTATGTATGTATATGTATGTATGCTATTTCTATCACAACGTCGATCTGATATCGCGTCGCATCTGCACGGAAATTTATGCAAAGCAGCGCCGCTTGAATGGAAACCCTCAGAGAAGGGCAAAGCGGAGAATGAACCCGATTCCGTGACCCAGCCATCGTCGGGAAACAATAAATCTCGGATAACGATTGCCAACGGAGAAGAGAATCCAGCTCGGAGTATCCCGTGCCCTCTTCGAATGTAGATATAGGAAATCAACCCTGCGGCTCTAAACGCGCGACAGAATTGTAAAACGGAGGGACGCGTTTATAACCTATCGACTTTCCGCCTTTTTAATGGTCCACGTCTACTTAATACAACTAAAGTTCCATGTTAACTGGTCCATGTTACCATTGTTTACTACGTTTTCAAGCAGCAATCGTTTTGAAAACATCGCGTACGATTACGAATGATACCGCTGAATTTTCAGCTACCTTTCGTTTCCACGAAATTACTCAAACGTTCTTATACATGTATATGTGTACTTGTGTGTGTGAAAATTGAGTATAACCTTACGGTATTAATGTTCGATATCAGTTTTACTTTTTCCGCGGATTCGCGTTTACCTTTTCGTTTTTCGTCGATGCCAGGCTGTAACGAATTACCCTGAGTAACTTCCGCAGCGTGGAACCGTGGCCGATTGCATTTTTTATGTAATTACGGGACGCGAGTATGTGTCTTGATGCATATTAAATGGCGATGGTGGCGGACGCGTGCGCGGAAATTATTAGATAACCGCGTTAAATGAAACGACGGCGATGCCGGATAAATGCAAATTCGGTTTATCTGTAATGGCTACTCTCCGCGTTCTTTATTTTTGGTCCCTACCATAGCCGGTGCCTGCTCTAATAACAATTTTACCATCGTTGAACGGTAAATCATAGGGTATCGCACGTTTAACCGCGTGAAGAGCATTTCCTTTCGACCAATATTTGCGGAAACGATCGCAGCTAATTCCTCTACCTCCTGTCCCATTTTTAATTCCGCTTCGCCGAGAACCCGAATTCTGCCGTTTTTACTGCGGCGAAATCAATATTCGCGGATATGCGTGTAATAAACATTTCCTTGTGAAAATATTTCGCCGTTTTATACCGTGTACGTGCATGGCAAATAAAAATAAACGTCGAACAATTTTAGCGCTTTTAAAACGTTTTACCTTTATTTCAACTCTAACTCCTTTCCCTTTCCTTTCTCTCCTTTTTTTTTTTTTCCATTTTTTTTTTTTTTTTTTTTTTTTTTTTTTTTTTTTTTTTTTTTTTTTTTTTTTTTTTTTTTTTTTTTTTTTTTTTTTTTTTTTTTTTTTTTTTTTTTTTTTTTTTTTTTTTTTTTTTTTTTTTTTTTTTTTTTTTTTTTTTTTTTTTTTTTTTTTTTTTTTTTTTTTTTTTTTTTTTTTTTTTTTTTTTTTTTTTTTTTTTTTTTTTTTTTTTTTTTTTTTTTTTTTTTTTTTTTTTTTTTTTTTTTTTTTTTTTTTTTTTTTTTTTTTTTTTTTTTTTTTTTTTTTTTTTTTTTTTTTTTTTTTTTTTTTTTTTTTTTTTTTTTTTTTTTTTTTTTTTTTTTTTTTTTTTTTTTTTTTTTTTTTTTTTTTTTTTTTTTTTTTTTTTTTTTTTTTTTTTTTTTTTTTTTTTTTTTTTTTTTTTTTTTTTTTTTTTTTTTTTTTTTTTTTTTTTTTTTTTTTTTTTTTTTTTTTTTTTGTTGGTTTTTCCGATACACTCTTTGCCGTAGCTGAACTTTACATCCCGTATCATATGAAATTACGATGGCACTACGCAAAAATTCGAACAATAGATTTTTATGGTGTAATCCGGATCGTGGAACGCAGCGCTTAGATGGGATGAAAAGCAGAGAGGACAGGGAAGAGCGGGTAGGATGTGAAAGAAGGATGGAAAACGCGCCGTTAGACATTAACGCGAACGATCCTCTCGCGATAAAGGCACCCCGTTTGCCCGATTTATCACAACTATCTGCATTCGTCCCGTTTTATTAGCCGTAAAACGATTCTTGTTCTGTGCAGCCAGACGAACGGAGCTTTAACAGGCCAATTAACGCGACTGCCGGCGATCGACCGCAAGAAATAAGTGTATGTTTCTATTTCCGCCACGTGGACAGTTTAATCAGCACGTGCATTGACAAATAATGACGTGTTATCCAACATAGCAGCGTAACCATCGAAGAATTAATCTCTTCGTTAACGTTTGAACAGGAAATGACTTTGATACGTTCTTAATAGGAGCAAAATTAAGGGAAAAACGATGGAACATACGGGTCAATCGAGATTCGTGGAATTCCGAGTGTATCGCGAACTTGATAAACGTTATGACGGAATAATTGAAAATGTGCAGAACACGAGAATTGGAATTGCTTGTATATCTCCGCGAAGTGTTTAATTTGCCGGATATACATCGACGAACATGCAAAATGTAAACAAACCGAGATCAAGATATTTTACAAAGAAATATTCTCTTTATAAACAATTATTGTAAATTATTTACGACATTGCCATAAGAATATGTTTTGTTTTAACCATCAAAGACCGTGTGAAACAGCAAATTAATATGTAATAATATGTAATAACGTGTAAATGTTGAATAAATGAAGAGTTTAAAGATGTAACGAGGCACATAGTGCGCATAATTTGTAAAAATATATAAAATATTCAATATAGAGTAATTGTTATAATACATATTTAATTAGTGAAACAAATTTGCTAAGGTTCTGTGTCTTTAGTAGCAGTGTTTATAGAACTATAAATTTGCAGTGTAATCATTATAAAACATAAATAAAGTAAATTATTGTGTTAAATAGATAGAAGAAAAAAGTAACGAAAAAAATGTTTAGCGAATTTTTAAAATTCAATAATATGAAATACCAATAGTATTGAATATATGAAATAAACTTATCCTGCTTTTCTGGTGTACACTTTACATATATATATAACTACATTTAATACAGTAAAATTATATGATAATTAAAAAATTTCTTTCTGTATATCTCTTCTCTTTATCACTAAAATAACATATTCGATCGTCGTAACAACAATAACCAAATCACCCGCAGACAAATGTTGAAGTCTAAAAAAGTATTCTTTAATCGTCTTTGAAATTGCATACTTCCCTTTCCTTTTCTTTTTTCTCCGTTTGATTTTATTCTAACGCAAATTAAAAAAAAAAAAAAACATTATGGAGACGGTAAGAGAAGTTGGAAAGGGAAAACAAGAGTAAGGATGCCGAGCAGAATTAAAATTCGCCATATCAAAAGGATCCGCGGTCTTTTAATATGCAAATCGTTGAAAAGCGGCGCGCGGCACCCAGCTTTGGATCGCTTCTCCACGACCTTTTCATGGATGCCATACGAAACGAAGGCAATTTGTTATAAATCAGACATAAGTTGTTTCGCGTTTCAAATGCATACGAAACACGTGAAAACAGAGCATAAAAAGGGGGTGGTAGGGTGGAGGGGAGGAGAGGAGAATACGCGGATCTACAACTTTCGTGCTTTCCTTTAAAAGACGATTTAGGTACGAACGCGCACTGTCCCGGAAAAATCAGAAAAACAAAGAGGCCATTGAAGATGGGACGGACGCATACGAATTCCTGCTTTATAACCGAGAAACCAAGCTTATTCGTCTTCTTTTTTGCCTTTTTCCAGGAGGATTCGAAACCTCGCAAGGATGCGGGACCGGCTATCGTGGTACATGGTCTTTTTGATCCTGCCGACAATTCTCCTGGCCAGGTCGCTCGATAAAGGTAAATAATTTTCTCGGAGCATTTAACCTTCCCTGGCTCTCTCGTTTCTTCCCTCCTTTCTCTTGTATTTCCCAGCCTGGATATAAGGATCTTTTGTACTTCTTGGCATCCGTTTTACCCCGATGCAATTCTGGCTTTCCTAGTTTAATTCCAGCAAATGCTCCGAGGTTCGAGTACAATCTAGTTAGGCGATTTAATTAATGATCGGTTGATTCGTGAGATACGGCACGGGCCATGATATAGCGAGATCGTAAAGTCTGTCAGTAGTGAAAGCCATCGTGTTTCGGCCGTCGAGACAAAGGAATTGACAGAAATATGGGGGAACATCGCATCGTTCAGATTAGTGGAGCTACCTGTATTCAAGAAACCTATTTACCAGCGTGACTGTCGTTTACTTGACTTGAAATATCGTTTCAGGCTTCTTTGTTCTAATTGAGTTTAATTCAGATTGATTCAGATAACTTGTAAACCTTTTATCCCTGTGTTTTTGTTTGTCACATTTGTTTACTGATATTGGCTCAAAACAATCTTTTCCTGAACTTCGTGTTTGGCTAGATTGTATGTATGTATTTTTAATATGGTCGTAATTGTAGTTAATATCAGAATTAACATTTGGTACACGTACACAACCACTTCCTTTGGATATCATTTTCCATTAAATATCCATTTGACTCAAACGACTTCAATCCAAGAGATTTAACTAATCTGAACGAGTCTTTAGTCAAGTTCAATTCACGTACATAGTTTCAAAACTTTTTATCAATATAAACATTTCACTTTGCGTGATTTAAAATATTCTTTCAAACTCTAAACAAGCTTGAGACAGTTTTTCTAACTACTTTATCATTTCTACAAACAATTATAAATCGAGTCCAGTTTGTTAAAGCAGTAATTAACGGTTATGGATTTCAATTTGTAAATGAAATACCGTCAGCTATAAATTATTTCTTTTTATCGCGCGAAATCCTAAAACAGAATGCATTTAGGCGCCCCCTAAAATAATAGCTACTATCTCTACTCGATACTTTAGTTTACGACATTGCTATGTCCTTGCCTGCACTGCACGATTTATCTCGGTCATAATTATTCTGAAGAAAACATTTACCCTGAACGACAGAAAATGTATTTTACGGAAATGCGGAGGCAGGAAACAAGGAGTGGAAGAGGTATTAACTAGGTGGAAAACGTATTAACCCGTATAATTGTCCGACTGTTGGATAAAACATTTATCGAAACTTCATTGCCAGGAATTATGCTTCCCATCAAATCCCAGAAGCGGAGTTCCTCCTCGATTCCTCGAGCACCTCCATACATCCTAATCTGTACGAGTCTGCATTCAAAATCCGTTCGTGCAAGGAGCCAAGTACGTGGAGCGGACTTTAATACTATTAAGTATGCATTAGATAAAGCTTATATCCCCGGTGTGCAATAAATAAATGCCCCCGCGCGACAAAAGGAGACATCAGATCTTCTGGGAAAAGAGAAACAGAAAGAAGGAGAAGGTAACGCGAAAATAAGGGAGAGAAGAGAGGAAATATAGCGGAAAATACGCTAACCCCACGAAAAATCCTCTCTAGCGTGCACTTGCTCTCTACTCAAAAGTGGCTATGAATTGAGAATTCTTAAAGAAGAAAGAAAAGAATACAATCCTGCCCAACTAACTGGTCGGAGCAAAGTAGGAGCACCTTTCCCTCGTAGACTCGGCTTCTTGTCTCGTTGTATAAGGTTTCGCATTGTCTCATGGAAACAAAAGGCAGGTAGCTTATGCCCTGCATTCAAAAGCTCACAAAGTTCAGTCTCAAGTGCTTGTCTTTCGCCTAGACCCTTCCATCACCTTCTTCTTCCATCCTCGTCCTCTCCTCCTCTCTGCTTTCGCCTGCTCTTCCGTTCCTCAATTTTCTCCCTTTCCATTTACGGATTTCTATATTCACCAACACCAACTTCGCTTCATCGGGTTTCCTTATTCTCCGCTATTCCCTTTGCCAAAGCACCACAGTTACTTTCGAATTACCCGATGCTTGTCTCCGTCGCCTATCCATATCTCTACGCCGCCTCTTTAACTGTTAAACTTCTTCCTCGAATGCGCTTCTTTCCGCGAACTGCTTATATTTAACTCAGACAAACATAATTAATTAATTAATATTAAGATCGCGGAGAAATGATGTTGTATCACTGAAGCGAAATTATGTTTCGAATCATGGTATATAAAAGGTATTGAGTTTGTATTTCTTAGCGGTTGTGTCTTTAGCATTTTGAGTCAAATATTTATAGTATTCGACGAATTAATGACGAACAGTCGTTTAGCAACCTTCTGTGAATAGATGTCTTTTTGCACTTTCTGTGGGCAAATTTGGTGATTTATGATTAAGTTGAAAGTGCTTTATACTTTTTCAGACTGAATTTCTGAATTTCCTTTTCCTTTCTCTGGCTACTCATCAACGTCTCTACTGCATTATACATTCATTTGTTAATCCTCGTCTGGCAGAGGATTGAAATCGTTTCATTTTATAAAGTAAAAAGAAAGGAATTTTTAAAATTATGATGTAATTGTGATATAATTTTATTATATTAAATGTGATAGGGTGTTAGTCCAATTTTATTTTTTTTTTTTTTAATAACGTTTATTATATAATTTCTCAGAGTAATAATACGTAGATATAGTTTAGAAAATATGTTGGAAATGATCAAACTTTTGCTGTTCTGGGATCAAGTCAAATATTAGACATTTTTTAAATACAAATCAAAATTCGAAGCAGACAAGTTCAAGAATGGAATTTCGTAGTTTATTTACCAAGAGTTAGATGCTTTCTAATTATTTAGTTTAATCTTAACTAAAGTACCTAGCATCCCTAGGTACAAAGCGTTATAGAACAACACGCGAGATATTCGGCTTGAAATCTCACGTTGACAATCTGATCCATCTATTCATTTCCGCTCTACGATCCCCAAAAGCTTTTTCCTTTGGCGTTCGCTTTTCTAAACACAACACGTTCCTCGCACTACGTAAACTCTCGAACAATTCTCCTCATATAATACTACCAAGCGTTGTCAAGATAAACGTAAAGTCTGGATGCATATACAATTCTTCGTAGTAATCACCGAAACATTTGAATAGTCAATTATTATGTTACGCTATTATGTTATGTTGTTACGTTTTATTGTACAATTATTATATTACATATACGTTCATTATGCTAGTAGACCACATTATTTTTTACTACCTTCAGCATTAATTATATGCTTAAGACTACTGTTCAAGCTGCATATTAATTTTTTAATATACAAAATATATAAAATATGCAGACTAGAGAATATAGAGACTCGTTGTTATAATTTTTAATAATAAAGCGAGCCTCTATTTAAGTTCTATTATATTAGGTTGTCTGAAAAGTTTCATGAGGTGATAATAGATGAACAACAATTTCTGTTTTATATTATTTTATTGAATTATGTGTGATCCATTTCGTTCTGTTTCTATTATTATATTCGTGCATAATTCAATAAACTAATATAAAACAAAAAACATTGTGCGCCTATTATTTCCTTATAAAACGAAAGAAACATTTCGGACAACCTAATATTTCCATTTCTTAATTCTGTTCTTAGTGAAGATTCTTATTATTCTCATTTCTTGATTCTTATTCTTATGTAGTTCTATCTCTTAATTCTGTCCGTAAAGATATAAATTTACATAAAAATCCCCGGTATAACAATTAGGATACAATACTACATACAATACTAATAATGAAATTTCAAAACTTTTCGCGAATCACTGTATGCTCCGATAAAATTCGATTATCGAGCAACTAGAAGCACATTTTTTTTCTTCAAGAAATCGTTGAATCGAAGCATTGACAAAATTTTTGCAAAATGTTTCAGATCGACGCGTTCCTTACAGCATACCGGCAGACTGGAAGGCGTTGTGGTTCAGTAACCTGGACGATCTGCAAAGAGTAAATGATGCGAACGATAACAACACCGTCTCGAACGTCACGGTGCAGTTGGGTGGAACCGCGTTTTTGCATTGCAAAGTTCGAAATTTGGCAGATAGAACGGTATCCGACGCTGAGGTGAGTGACTCTGCAGCTGTTATCGTCGTCTTTAACCCTGAAGAACATGAACTGTACTTTGTCATTGGTACGCCATAGAGCAAGAAAATTGACCGACGATCGCGCACCTGTTCCACAGATATCCTGGATACGACGACGTGACTTCCACGTCCTGACCAGCTCCACGTTCACGTATACGAACGACGAGCGGTTTCAAGTTTTGCATCCCGAAGGCTCGGACGACTGGACTCTTCAGATCAAGTATGTTCAGGACAGAGACAATGGGACCTACGAGTGTCAGGTAGTTATTAGACTAATCATCCTCTAATTTTGGGGTGAAATTGATTTAATCGGCTATCTTGAATTGTATGGAAACCTCGAGTATGAATGTATAGCACGTTTTGCTAAAAGTTGAATTAACAGTACGATAGAATTACTCAGATTTATAGAAACTTGTCAGGAGACAAACAGTTCATGTAATAGGATCTCATTCATTGTGTGTATCATTTATAATTTTTCATATAATAACTTACGTTCAGATAAGTAGATCCAACCAGTAAAAATTCATGCAATCGGGTTATGACTAAAATTTCAATCGAATTCAATGATTACGAAAAGTAAGTTTCCACTTGCGAATATTCTTAATTTGCGATGTAGTGTCTTTTTATTAGGTTCTACATATCATTTTCAGAGTATCGAGTTTTTGTAATCATATGAAAACACTATTAGATAGTAGGGCATGTAGTGTATTTGCGCCTAATTAACTGGTACGTAAATGTGGCTGCTGTAGATGGAAGTTCATATAAACAAAGTTTTACTGTAGAGTATGGTTCTACAATCGATCGTTTTAATGCACACAGCTTGTAGATATTTCGACAGAAGACAATGTTGAACACAAAAAGTACATTAGGTGGTTGGATGATGCAGTGCAACTTAAACAGCATTTCTTCTCAAAATGTGCTTTAGATCTTTATTCGAGATTTCCATTCAATTATTAACGCGATACGCATTATCTGGTACCTGGCGAATTATATACCTCAACGAAAGACTCTATAGCAGATTCACCGACGTTGCAGCTTCTCTAGTTGCTGTTGCAACGTAATCGTGCCCCTTGAAACGAATCGATTTTAATGAGACCTCGAGAAAGCAAATTCACTAGAGCAGATAAATGAGATGTTTAAATGAACCTGTTATTTTTTTACTTTATGATAGCCAGACTAACTCGATTCTATTCTTTGCGAAATTGAATTATATCCACAATTTTACTGTTCATTTATTATTTTGTTCAAATAAGAGGGACGTATTCACGTTGCTCTATATGAATATATTATGAATGTTACAGGGAACGATTTGAAATTTCATTAGCACTGTAACACAACGCTGCCATGGTTTTATTGGTAAAATTTGAAACGAACCTGAAGATATATATAAAATCTATAATATATTTAAAGAAAATACGTACATATATATTTCACAGGGATGAGAAAAGTATTTGAAGTCAACCAATTATTCAGTATGTTAGTAAACTATTTAGTGGGTCCATCTTTAGCATTAACAACACATTCAAGAAATTGTTCGTCTCATATACTAATCTTTTACAAAGTATATGTCTTCTATGAAGTATAAGTAACTTATGTATACATTTTTATTTTAAATTTTATATTGATAATCGCATCTCGTTGCAGTACTAATAAAATTTCAAAAAGTTTTGTATAAAACACAATGTATTCATAAGTTTTCTGTGATTGGTGTCCAAATACTTTCGTGAAACACTCTTCCTGAATTAAAAATTCGTTCAATCAAATTAGTTGAGTTAAGGAAGTACACGGAGTGCCTAATAAATTTATGCAAAAGTTCGTGCATGATATACTTGCAAATACATAAAATGTACCTACTTGAAGTGAAACTCTTTAATGTAGTTTTGCTCTCTGATCGTATCTCAGACACTCATATAAGTTAGAAGATATCATATTAATTAGTATAGATAAAAATGCAATATAATTTAAGTCTAATATAAAATTAATCCCGTCGAGATACCCAAGTTGAGTGACTTTAAATGTGGGTGTTAGAGCGATCGAAATACGTGTCTCCAGCCACATTCTCCAAGTTTATATAGATTTTATGAAGTGTCAGCTATTCATCGCAAATAAACATTAAATTTGAGTAATGTTCCTTATTTCGCTGTAACTTTAGTAGAACAGTACTTAATTCCAAGACAAGACAAGGAGCTATGACAAGAGCTAAACAATCAACAGTAGAGAAACATTCTTTCAAATGTAACTGATATTTGAATGAATGTTGTCAAGTATTAAAATATTTATAGACAGTAAATATACAAGATATAAACTATGTTAAGTAGAATGGTACTAGAGCTAGACAAGAGTCTACATCGATTAGTTTCTCGAGAACAATTTTGCTTTAAACAAGTCATTTCAAATTTTAAACGCTTCTCCTTCTTTTTCTCTTCTCTTCCTTTTCTATCCTTTCCTCCTTCATTATGCTCAACGGAAATTGCTAAAAAATGATACAAAATAACTTAGGTCAGCCTTAGATCGTTAGGAACAAATTACTAGACTGAAATGAATGTGCCTTTTATAAACGTAAAGTGCGAAACACTTAATGCAGGCTATTATACTATAGATTCGAGAGTCTTATATGAAAACGAATATCGATACACATACCCAAAAATATTCTTTATGTACACGTATATCTTTTGTATCGCATTGATTGTAATATAGCGTTGTTTATTTCTCTTTACAGGTCGCGAGGAGTACAGGGATACTATCACACTTTGTCAATCTAAACATAGTTATACCAGAAGCATTTATATTAGGAAGCGGTGAACATCACGTGGACGTAGGATCCATTATAAACCTCGTATGCATAATAGAAAAGGTGAGAACCCATTTTAATCGCGTTTTATTCATTCCATCGCTATAAATATTTCCATTTTTCAACGTCTTGAAATGATTAATGCGGTTTTATTCAACTTTTCGTACAAATACCTGGTACCAGCCATCTGCGCATTTCTTTCATCGTACCGGCCTTCCAACCTCACTGTAATGGAAACACGAATTTTATCGTATGTAATAAAATACACGTCTGTCGGGAAAATGTTATATCAGGTACCATTGATACGTGAAAATAATCGTGTCGCTGATATAGGGAACGACCATGAATAAAGCCACGCCGTGTGCAGTCCATCCGCTTAACGAAGGTACATAGAAACGTACAGCTTGCAGTTCGTGGGAACATTGAATGTACCTTCATACCGGCGTAGAGCGGAAAAACCTCTAGTGAAATAGGCACAGCTTAGTCACGAATACAAGAGTGGAAGTGCATTAAAGCGGCATTGCCGGCAGCCGCTGCAAACTCGACACTATCGGGAAACGAAAATAAAGTGCGCCGTTTTTTACCCCCCTCGCATCTGCATGCATGCGTGTGTATAACGGGTCTCAGAAAGACAGAAAATCATGCGTCTTAAATCTTAAAATCATGAGTCTAAAAGGAAACAGGGCAGAGTCGATATCTTAAGACTACACTACTATGGATACCTGTAGACAAACTGTCGTGACAAATACTTCAGCGTAGTCAGATAGAATGAAACAGAACTATTGGAAGGTATTTGGATGATAGTTGGAAGGATATTCGACTCAAGTTAAGTAATTCGCCTTGTAATTCAGCAAATTTGGTTGTAAACAATTTATAAGCGACCTACATTTCAAAATAGGCTATTTAACTCGGTGGCGTGATAGACAGTGACACTAGTCATGTAAATTGGATATACATAATTATGTAACTTCTACTCGTCAAAAGGAACGAAGTTTGTTCGAATAATATTAATCTTCGTTGCAATTATCGTAATTCAATAACACGCGTATATTAATCTTCAACAAATTTCCAAACTCGATCTCGAAAACGAGACGCCATATAAAAAAATTCTTCTTCTATGTCTTGGACTTATTTTTTCCCATATAATCACCTTCCAGCCGATTGTATTACGATTACCGAAACATCCTGTAGATTCTCATAGAAACAGTTACATGGTTCTTTGTTCGTTCTTGTTTCATTTGTCGGAATACGCATCTACTATATCTAACCATAGCTTAGCTCGCTTCCCTGTGTCTATGGCGATACCGAGCAAATGCATCTAAGAAATTCTTCCGTGCGAAATTGATGGTATTAACTAGAGAGCAATATGGCTTCCGAGGGAAGCACCCTATAAGAAGATACGGTATTCATAAGTACATTATATATCGTCTTAAGATAATCTCGTGCATGTGAACTCGGCAGAAATAATGTCGAGACATCGTCAACATGGTCGACGAACGTTCGAAACAATTCGAAACGATTTGAAACGTCTCGACGAAATCGTTGAATCGGGAAACCATTTGCGTTTCTCGTGCGAGCTGCGGCCGGGATCGAGTCACTGGAAAGGACGTCTACTCACGTTCCACGAAATTCGCTACAAGTGGCTGACTTCGACGTCCTATTTCACTTCGTGCACTTCACAGGGGTAAATGTCGCACGGTTCAGACACCAGACGCGCATCGGAAATGTTTCGCGCAACGCCAACGCGATGTTTCTTCTTTTTTGTTCTTTTCGAGCAAAGAACGAAAGCCGAAAAACGTGTCCCATTCGCGTCCAGGAAAAAAGTAATACTAAACTGCATGTCGCTGCATCGGCATCCATCGATCGTTTTGGCAATTATCTCGGCTAGACTTAATTACGCTAGGTGACGACCAGATTTTTGTTGGTCCTCGGTATCGGGAATCGATACGAAACGCTCCAGAACGCATTAAAATGACATTTCGATTGTCGCAAAACTGAAGGAATATAAAATACAGTTCGCTGGAGATTTGTCATCATCTTTTTAGTAAGATTTTTTTGTAAAGTTCAGAGATATTCATGGAAACTATCTTATGCGTTTCACGACGCTGTCTCGTATAGCACATTGTCAGTATACAGCAACTACTATTATTAAACAACGTAATTACGTTACTCTTAGTATTTAACGATCGTTTGACTAACAATCTTTATAATGAAAAAGCCAAAGTTGTAAAGTAAATCGCAAGTTGTGAATTACAGGTTTCTTCTTTACAATTTTATAATCTGACAATTCTTTCAAATCGGTCAAGGAACTTATAATTTGCAAAATCGACTTGTAAAATTTCATTTATTTTTTTATTAAACTTAATATCGTACAATGGTTCTTATTAATGGTGATACCTGATCGTTTATGACATAAAGTTTCGCTAACGGTACTACACAGCTCAATCGAGTGCGACAGAATCCCCAAGAAAAAATAATTTTCATAGGTAAATATTACTACGAATTATTATATTTGAACTTATAAAACGATATAGAAAAATATCTGGCTATATAGAGCGCCAAAAGTGACAAATTAAGAAAATTCTAATAATTATACAACGAATGACGCTATTTATAATTGCGTATACGCGCATTTATTCGAAAAATTGTTAAATCAGCATGTTCATAAAATATATTTGACAGGAAATGTTCGTACGTCGACCGTATATCGTTGAACGTCAAAAAATTCAAGAAATGCGTACAAGGGAAAACAATGCTTTGATGAACGTTCTATAGTAAAGATTTATTTTCACCATTTCAGAGTCCAACACCGCCGCAATATGTTTTCTGGTATCACAATAATCGAATGATAAATTACGATACTACGCGAGGCAGCAGCGTAACCGTACAAACCGATTCCAGCTCGACTCAAAGTCGACTGACGATTCACCATGCGGTGGAATCGGACACAGGCAATTATACGTGCAGCGCCTCGAATACCAAGCCGGCATCCATCTATGTCTTTGTCACAGAAGGTATAATTTTTAAAGCAATAAAAATATTTTTTCTCTGTAAAAACAAAATAATTAATTTGCCTTTTCGTTGCGAAACTTTTCTTGCACAAGCTATCTGCAGTAAAATTAATTTTCTTTTTCAATGAAATTTCATTTCGATTCATTCTTAAAGAGAAGATATATTGTAATACGACTCTCTAAACAAATGCTCTCACTAATTGCGTTACTTTAAACGTTTCAGGTGACAAAATGGCTGCGATACAGCGCCGCAAGACGTCGGCCGCCGAGAAAAATTTCTGTGAATTGCTAGTACTAATTGTCACCATTGCGATAGAGGTCGTTTTAACGCGATAAGCGTTTCTCTTCGATATGTCCATAATTATTATACCGTTACTTCCGTTTGTGATAGATAGGCTACTATTCTGCGATTTTAACCCTCTATTCACACTTTCCTTCTTTCCCTTTTAAAAGCTGAAGACATCGTCGTACCACGCGATCTTTTATTTCTCTCTTTGTTCATCCTTCCTAATCCTTTGTCTCGTTATCTCTATTTCCATATATCATCATTGTCATCTTTGTTTCTCTTCTTCTTCTTCTTCTTCTTCTTCTTCTTCTTCTTCCTTTTGCTCTTTCTTTTCTTCTTCTTCTTTACTACGTTCAATTAGCCGCGATCGAACAATCGTTAAGTCTTATCATGTTTTTCTTCATGATAATTTTTTTCTTTTCCGTTTCAACGCCGAGGTTGCCGCCGGCTGAATCATTTCGACATACGAGATTTTCATGGTAGATCGTGTCCATGTGTTCACCAACGCATGACCGAAATTATAAGAATACTCGCGAATAATCGCGATTTCTCTCTCTTTCTCTTTCTCTTTTATCTCTCTTCCTGTCCATTCCCTAACTTCTGGTTGCGTCTGTCACCTTCTGCAGAAGTATAAAATAATTTTAAATAACGCAAATTCTTTCGTCCCGCGAGAGGACAACGTTCCGGAAAGTCAAATTCTCCGTGACGGATGAACGAAACGCGTGATACAAAGTCACGCGAGATACGTATCGAACAGAAGCACTGTCTTAGTTAATCCTCCAAGGAACGAATCAAGTGCAATAAATTTAAGTACGTATTATAAAATATAGAATTATATCGTTGACGTTCGTAACACGCTCTATCCTTGTTTATCATAATCTTGTTTTCAGCGTGAGGTATTCGTTATTAAACTACATTTGAAAACAAAAAAAAAAAGACAAAAATCTGTGATCGTGTCAGTTTTTATATAGCGATAAACTGTTTTACAGATTTCATTGTTTGTACGGCGTACTTTACCATCGAAGTCTTTTCGAAACCGGCGGCACACATCGTTTCTCGGTAAAAAAAAAAAAAGAAGAAAGGAACGAAAATCAATTAGTCATGATATTCCTCGAAAGCAATATGGATCCATGGATCGCGTCAAGTTAGGTTTACGTACCGGGTTTATCCTCTTAAAAAAATTACAATAGATCCGTTTGATGGTCGTGAGCAACAGTTCTACGTCGTGGCAGTTTTCTACAAAGTTTTGCGCCGCTTTCGTTGAACGAACGACGATGAGATATTACGGCAACAGACACGAATTAATCAAAAGGCGGTGGGGAATTAAAGTTTGAGATTGACGGTGTTACCGAGTGTCGCAACGAATTTGCAGGGCTTTACATACCTTTCAACAACCTCCGGCCCTTCCGGTTCGATTCTCGTTCTACGTTCTTGTAATTAATCACCTCTCAGGACGTTTCAATTCCACTTTATCCGACGCGAATCTAGCCTACCTTTTGTAGTTTCGTACATGCAACCTGTAATCGCGAGATCGATACTCCATGTGTGTACTTCTTGCGTTCTTCTTTGTGATTAATATCGTTGCTACATATACATGTTATTACCACGACAAATATCGAAGAAATTTCATCGTTTATGAATAATTTGTGTTATTTTTCAAACATTTACTCGAGATTTTTATGAACGATCGAGATCGAATATAATGTTATATTCCTAAGTGTAACAGCCGAGGTAAATAATATAGAGTTTAAAACAATGAATGTAAAATGTATCAATACGGTATTTCCAACATATCGACGTCGTTTCTATTTCCGTTTTGGTTTTGAAACGCAACTGCCAAAATTCAGTATTCCATGCCAACTCATCCTAAGGTGCTGCTACACGAATAACTGTACAAAATACTATATACTTTTAATTATTCCTCGTTTTAAAATAAGCCTTGGATAAAAAGAAAAGTATTGCGAAGGATAAAAAGAAAAAAGAACCTCGACAGATTTTTTTACACGATTTATCACTAACTTTCGACTTCCTAGTAGAAACTGTTGTACACTTACCAACATTTCGTCTGCATTTGACAATGATTTTTAAGCAGCACAGAACGACGTTACATATCGTGAAAAACTAAATCCTTGCCATTGTTCTGAAAAGATAAAAACCCAATTAAGAGAGAGAAAAAAAAAAGAAAAGACGAAGGAAAGAAATAGAAAGTCGCGTAAATGGAAAAGCTTAAATGCGGACGAAAGGTTAAAAACAGGGATCAAACGACAAGTATTATACCTAGAAATGTAACAGGAGATGTTTGATAAAATCCAGGGCAAGCGAGAAACTGCCATATTGTTTGACGTAGCAAGACCTTCGGGCTGAAACGTTTCATAAATTTCGATTTTACAACTGTTCGAAACAAATCTGCGTACTAGTTAGAAACTCTGAATATATAATACATATATATATATATATAACGAAGTTTTCTTATTCCAAGTAAACGATTCACGTGAGCAGGATCGCGTGCGTATCGCGTGACACCGCTATCGATTGAATAAAGAAACATAGAGGATGAACGGGGACTAAGGGAAGAAAGCATAATAAAAGAAGCCAGGACACACGAACTCTCGATTCGATCGATTCATTCATTCGTTTCCTTGCTTTCACATTGTGTATCCATCGTCGTAAAAATTATTTGCAGAACGATGCCTTTCCCCGAGAAACTTTTCCATTTCATCTTTTATGATTTAAAAAAATCCCATTCAACTTCGAACACATCGTTCACGCAATATTGAAGTATAAGAGAGACCTCAGAAGCTAGTCGATCGTAACTATTTAATAACTCGGATCACGATTTATGAAGCTAGGCTAAACTAAAGAAGAGAAACGATATTGTATGCGTTAAAAAAAAAAATGAAGAAAATGAATAATCGAAGGAACGATAAGTCTTTGAGAACATTCTTCGATACAGTTTTGTCTGAATCTTCTAGAGGATAAACGAAATACAATACAAGTGCGAGAGAAAGAGAGAGCGAAAAAAATATTATCTTGATCTCTTTCGAAGTAAGCAACAAGTTTAATAGAAACATAAGATCAGTAGGATAATAAACGATAAGACTTTAATACTCGAAAACAATTCGATCGCAATTTTACGCGTTCTGCGTGTACATCTCAAAACATCGATAGTGTATCTGCCATAGAAAATCTCTGTGTACTTCAGCGTCACACTGTATACAACTTCGTATAATGTTTTTATAAATTAAGTTTGTTGTATGAAAATGGAAGGAAATCGACACGTTATCGGTAATTGAGTATCATTCGATTCGTTCCTTTTTTTCTTTTTTTTTTTAATTAAGATAGGCGTTTGCGTAAATCGAAACACCGACACACGTATACACACACACATACAAACACATGGTGAATGAAAAGACAAAAAAAGGAAAGAAAATTTCGTACGTTGCTTAACGTTCGCCCGCCTTCTTACGAATCTTTGTGTCCTTTTATTTCGAACATTTATCCGCAAATCCGTTGAAACTGAATTTTAATAAAATCCACAATATAAAATACCGCCTCTTTAGTGTCTCTGTATTATGCTCTGTCGAATTTTCATAAACCGGAACGATAGAAATCTTGAAGGAGGGAGAAGGGAAAGAGAGACGAAAGAAATAGAATATGAGAAGAAAATGAAAGAAATATAGAAGTATATCTCTGAACCACCGTAGCAATTGTCTTCGTTAAGGTCTCGATGACAATATCTTTTAGTTCCGTAATAAATTACCGAAGTCTACACGTGCGTGTTCGTGCGTGCGTGGTTGCATGCGTGTAATATAAGTCTGATTATTATAAAAGACCAACTACGTCGTCCTAATTATAAAACAGATACAGCTCGTTTGTAGATGGTTCACGATCAAAGAAAAATTTACGTGTACAAGCGGAACATATACGTATATATAATATATAAATATATATATATATAAATATAAATATATAAATATAAATATATAAATATATTATGAAACGTAAGAAGATCATCGAATGTGAAAAGAATAATTAGATAAAAGAAGAAATTGATCGTCGATTAATAACTTTATCATCAAAATTGACCTGCATCTCAAGGGTACAACGTACGCATGAGAGATGATACGTATCGAATACATAGGCCAATACCTACTAATTTTCTTATGATCGATTATCAAATACGAGTATATGGCAATAAGCAACTGTGGTAAACCGTCTCCAAACTATCAGAATCATTCAGAAAGAAGAAATTTCCTCGCGACGACGCTAAAACCATAGGGAAAAGTGTACGAAACGGTTTCATTCGATCGTGTCAAACCAAAGTAAAGCCGATCAATAAACTTATAGGAAAGCGTTTCTTTTTCACGGAGGGACCGTTCAGTTCATTCGTAAATCAATACGGAAGACGCTGCACGTTTTCCTGACGGCTTTACTTCCCTTTGACGTTCATCGCCAAACGAAAAATACCAAAGAAAAAGAACGATCCGTCGATATTCAATGACTTTCCTTGTGATCTGGCGAACCACCGAAGACGAGTTCGTTCAAGAGAGATCTCAACGAACCTGAATAAAGTTGCAGAATCCTTAGCCGATGTATTCTGCGGCGTTCATTGGCGCAGGAGTTCTTAACTTTCTCTTAAGATCCCGGATCCCTTCAACCAATTCAATTCACGACGATCGCCTCTGTCTTGATTCAAGACACTCGCAGAAAAAGAAAAATGAAAGAGAACGATTCAACGACATTGATCGAACTTTAATTGTCCTTTCTAGGTTGTCGGCAATGGATTGATAAAATATAACGGGTAGAGATTCTATGTTTAAATTGTACCATTATCCCTGCATCCCATTTGGAACCCTATTTCTTCCACCTCAGGGGAACGCCAGGACATTACTGGTTAAGAACACTTGCATCACATTTGGAACCCTTTCTCTTCCACTTCAAGGGAACACCAGGACATTTCTGGTTAAGAACATTTGTATTATCCTTCTGGAGAAGAAAAGGTGAGCTCATGATTTCTTCTTTATCCAAAGATACACTGGTACGATAGTATTTTCTCATTATTCGTGGTACATTACTTGAGTTCAGTATTCGAAGAAATTAATTAAACTTGCGTTGTAGAGAAATGAAGAGAATGTTGAAAGGAAAGTTCAATCATATAAGGTTTTGTATTCGAATAAGTATTCCATATTATATCATACAATATTATCCTTTGTTTTTTTCTTTTACTAATTTCTTTACCTCTCTTATTATATTTTTTTATTATTGAAATGTCATAAAATAAAAAATATCTCACGTTGCAGCACGTAAATGTTCGACAATTTAAAAATAGCAACAATGATTCAGAAAGCTCTTCGTCATAATACTTTTCAACTTTCCGGTGAAAAAAAAGGTGCAGTACAACGAAAAATGAATAAGTTACTTCCGATGGTAATATTAAATGAGATACCTTTTTGTATTATTTATGTCGAAGTAGCACAATTGTAATAAAATATAAAACATCTTTTTAAACACATAATAATAGTAGAACGAATCTGTCATCGAAATATTCGAGTAACTTAATATTTTAACCAGTCGTAAGATATTTGATTAAGCATTCTTTTTTTAATCGATCGGTATAAAAATAGTTATATTGAAAGCAAGAAGTATAATTATATCGGCAATATACTACGAATCAAAAGTATTCAGTTAAATTGAACAATAACAAGATGAAAGTTTCTTTCATTAACTCTAACAATATTAACAAAGTGATAAAGAATACAATCTGTCAATAAAATTTAAAAAAAAAAAAAGATAGTAACATCAAAACATCACAAATGGAGATCTAATAATCATGTTGGATGGAAAAAGTTAAAATATATGGCTGTTAAAAAATTTTTCAAATTAAAGAAAATCTTAAGAATACTCAAAAAAGATTAAAAAATTGTGATGGAAACAGATATATTGAATAAAAATTGAGCATTTCAAAAAGTATTTTTAGATTTATTACAAAATTGAACATTGGAGTATACTTATATATACAGTATACATAATTCTTAATTTTCATACATCACATGATATGAACTAGAAATTTGAGTTTTTAGAATTCCATTAGAAATACGAAATCAAAGGCAGAGCAGTGTTAAATCAATAATTTTTAACTATTTCGACCTTTTTTTATTTAGTGACCATCGCTAACAAATAAATTTTTCTGTACCCTTTAAAATTAACGAACATTGTATCATAAAAAAGTAAAAAATCTAATAAAAAGCGTAGATTCATCTATCATTCGTTGATGCAAATCTTTTCAGTAAAATTCAATATTACTATCCCATAAATATTTGATGTATAACAATAAATACATTCTGTAAAATATTTATTAGACATGGATCGCTATCAGTTTTTTTTAATGAAATATAAAAAGTGGATATATTAAAATACGTGATTATTTTAACAAAGTGTTTGTAAAATCTGTCTTATGATGTATGTATGGTAACCCGAGATGAAATCATTATAGCATGATAAACAAATTTGAAAGTGGTCAATAATCTAATTGTTCTACAAATTTTAGGATATATGATTTGTTTTAACACTAAATTAGCATGATATATAGGTCACTATGGCGATACTTCAAATTAGTTTTTAAGAACTTAAGTAATAAATTCTATTTAATGATTCTCTCAGTAAATGTTTGCAATCGTGTATAAGAGCAACGAAAATATTTCAAATCAATAAAAACATAAATCATTGCCTACATATTTGCTTTAGTTTTTTAAAATATTTTTATTTTCTTTCAATTTTTATCTTTGGCAAACTTCGATAATTCTATTATTAAACGCATAATCAGATCACATATAATTATCTAATTTTAAGGTCCCTTTACTCTTATCCCATTACTCATGATTATATTTATGTAATTTTATTGAATAAACAAAATATTGTAAATTGATTTAACAGTATGCAACATGTTAATCTACATATAAAAATCTGAAATATTCACTGCATATGCTAATTTATATTCATCTTTTGATTAACTTAAAAAATATTGAAAAATAAGATCATTTAAAATAACATTTGTATTACTGCTAGAAATTTCACTTTATAGCATTTAAATAAATGAACAATCGATATTTTTTTTTAAGTTCCGAATTTCTTTTCAAACGAGTTGTTAATTATATGCACATGCTTGCATACATAGAATCGTTGTATACAGGAGGTATCATAGAATGTAATGAATTTTGGAAATAAAAGATTCTTTAAATAAAAACATGATTTTTTTAGTATTTGTATATCTTAATTAATATTCTTAATAATTAATAATAAAACCAAAATATATATAACATCAATATAATTGCAATAAGTTGCATTATAGTGTTTCCTACAGTATTTAGTTTTTCAACATTTTGTATATACATATTCCAGTATTTGTTTAATATTTGTTTTATATTAAATATATTTTATGAGTTTTATAAAATGTTCAATTTCTTGCAAGTATTTTGTTTTAAATACACACGTAGTGCTAAGTTATCTTATTTTTATATCACGAATCTCTTATTTCCTTATGACCACTTCCTAATCATCACTTACTTCCTGTTCCATTAAAATACACTAGTATATAGAATGGAAAGAAATCTTATAGCTTATATTAGATCAATATAAATCTGTAAAAGAACTTGACAAGAACCAATATCTTGATTACATTATTCTGTATGAAACTGAAAAAAACGATATAAGAAAAAAATAATTGCTATTTAAGTGACGATTATAACGTATACATAATTTTTTATAACTTAGAAATATTAAACAACACACAATACAAATTAATGTCATATGGAGCTCTTTTGTAATTAATAATACGATTCTTTTTTTTAGATAATATAAATCTAGATAACAAAAAATATATATTTTACAATACCATTACATTGCTATAATTTTAAATAGATTATCTTCATATAGATTACGCGGTAATCTTTGCAATGAGAATTATAAAATTGGATCACTCTTCTCGTAAAACAGTTAAACATTTTTTGAGCAATTCCGCGTGTGCCTATAAACAAAAATAGAAATATTTTTAAAACAATGAGCAACTATATATTTGGACAGAATAAAAGCATTCTTACTTTTGCATGTTTTATTTCAAGTTCAGTTAATTCAATAAGATTCTTTCTAAAAGCAGTTACCCTCCTCGTTTTGAAATCCACTAATTCTATAACGGAAATTAATACATTATTTAAATCATTGTGATAGTTTATTACATAAAATAAAGCGTCATTCTTTACCTTCTTTTCCCTTTTCTGACATTTGCTCAAATTTTTCACAGGCTTCTGTTTGAGCTTGTTCTGCCTAAATTAACAATATCCAAAGATAATTATAAATTCCACAAAAATACATAATACTACCAATTTTAAGAACTTTCGTAATTCTTTTTTAACAATTATGCTTGGCAAAAAACACATGCAATATTTCGAATAATTATATTATTTTAAAATAACGTGTATTTTTCACAATTTTATTAGTAAAATATGACCTTCCAAAATTATTTTTTTTATTATTTGTTTTATTGTAATATTTTATAATATTTTTACTTTTTATTCGAGACTAAATAATATCAATGCAAGAAAGAAATGTTCGTGCAAATTTATTTCATGCATGTTTAATTAAATAATAATCTAAAATATATTCACACTAATTTCAATCTCTTCCTTTTTCTCCAACACATAGTAACTATATTAATTCTACGAAAATGTTCGTATATATTGTTTATAAAAGTAATACAATCTATAAGATAAAAAGTATATATCCTTTAAAACAAAAAATGATATTAGGATTATACTACAACAAGGCGGCAAACATACAAATGGAGAAAAACACACCTCAGCAACCTCCACTGCCTTGATGAGCAAAAAGATGAAATCTTTAGTTAGATATACAATATATACAATATATACATATACATATACATATATATACTATATTTAGTAATTGAAGTAACCTGTTTGTTACAAATACTACAATAATAGAAACGTCTCAAGTAATATACATACAGCATGAACATCTTTGTTTTTGGCACGAGCTTTCTCTAGAGCACGGTTTGCAGATTCGTACGCATGTAGAGCTTTCAATCTTCTAAACAAAAGCCGTTTAGCTGCAGCTGTATCCCTCATGTAGTAACGTAGAGTGTCTGATAATTTTAAATCTTCATCAGATGCTACCCGTCCCTCTACTTTCTATTACATTGTAACATTACAAATATAAATAATATGAAGAAATAAATTAAATTAGTTAAATTGAAAAATCTTACCCTTAATTTCTCAAACATCTCTGCTATTTTTGTTAAAAATCTTTCTAATTTACCATTATCAGTTGTAGCTAATTGCAAAAGATTTGTAGAAATTTTAATATATGAATCTGCTACATCTTTATGTTTGGCAGTTTGCCGATCTGCACGAGCTGTTGCTTCTTTTAAATTATGATGATAGGTTTGTAAAAACGACATTTCTTGATCAAAGAAATCGTTTACATCTTTTACTGTTGCAGACAAATAGTATTCATCTGTAGTAGTGGAAAATGATTTTACCAAACCTCCAAACATTTCCATTTTATTTTTCCCTAGAAAAATAAAATATTTATACCTTTTATTCATATTACAGACAATAAGAAAATGCAGAATCTTCCTTAAGGAATTAATATAAATTTTACCTCTCACACAAAGATCTTGATCATATTCCAAAAACACTCTTAAATTATGATCATTACGAAAAACTGGATGATGTGCTAATCTAGTCAAAAACATTTCATGCATAGCAACAGTTTTTTTAAACGTTGCCAAGTATTCACTGTAAAAATATCAGTATATAAATTTATAGTTTTGGGTCATTATGATTGAAATATATTTTAATATTTGTATATATAACTTACGCCTCCAATTCTTGTTTCATTTTATTAAATTCCTCACGTGTCATGTTACCCTCACCCTCCCCAAGTTTTTGTAACTTTTCACGAGATGCATCAAAATCTGGTCGTGGTGGACAAGGAGGAATCTAAAGATACATATTTTTTCTGTTCATTATTTAAAATTATAATTATATATTTAATATAGGTCAAAAAATAAATAAACATACAATATAACCAGCATATTCTTCATTCTCCTCGAATCGGTCATGTAACCATACAAATTCTTCATGTTGCCTTACAACTAAGTTATCTGGTTTTTGAAATTCTGGTAATGTAGTTGTTGTATGTACAGTGAATTTTACTTTATCCTTTTCACTAAGAGCATCTGAAATATCCACCTGTAATGACTTATCAGAAAGATCTACATTGTCAGTATGAATTGTCTGTAAATAAAAATTGCCAAAATTAGAACAATTAAATTATCAGATATAAACGGTAGTTTCAGGCATGAAAAAACATTAATTTTCTAATCAGTGTTATTTTACATAATAAAAAAAGAAATAACAGGAAACTAGCGTAAATACCTTTTTAGGAGGAACATTATTTAAAATGTCAGCAGTATCGCATATGCCGTCCTGAAACATTTTTTTAAATTAAGAACTGTATACTAAATATTTACAATAAAGTAAAGCTTAAACTGCACAGTATTAGGATTCGCTGGGAAAGTAGATCGGTGGATAAATGATAACAGGTTCCACCTACCATCATGGCGTCCAAGCGTCTCTGACACGTTCCCTATTTTATCGTATAGAACTATACGGATTAAACTGATACCGATCTTAATTGCAGAGTTAAAAAATTGATCTTATACGTTCGAATGAAATTATTTTCTTCTTATTCATATATATATGCTTTTTAGAATAACCATTAGTAAAAAATTTTCCGCGAATAAAATGGACTTAATCGACACATGAATGTCAAAATGTGATATTTTTGAAGTATATGTTATCAAATCAGCTGTGAGAAAAAAGTAATGAAATGTAATCAGAATACTTAAAAACTAAATGAAATATAGTTTTAACAGATTTAAAATTATTTTCTTGTCGCATTTATCAAATATGTACATAACATTAATCATTAAATTTCTATTGAAAAACAAATGATTTGTTAATCTGTTGATAATTTTACATTTCATAAAGAATAGACATAATTAATATATTAAACACAGCATTTTGTGTTTTTTTAATATTATTTTTATTTATTTAAAAAACAATATTTCCAGTTATTTGCTATATCAATTTAATGTCACTACTTTAATATGATAATATAATAGCAAAAACTAGAAACAATGATGATAATAAAAATGTATGTATTTTTGTAATATGCTGTAAACTATATATTATTTTTTATACTTTTCACTTATTTTATAATTTAAGAAAATGACGTACTTCAAATATCTTACTGAATAATTTTGCATATATAGCCTTGAATTACTTTTTGATTCCTGATCGACCTGTGTAACATATGTACATGATCGATTTAATTTAAGGCTACGTGTACATTGATTTGAGTCAATACTTTATTATAAACTTGTTTTTATTATTGCAATTACTTCTACGTAAGTTTGAAATACCTATAATACTTTATATCCTGAGATTCTACTGCACGAATTATTACACTGTAATAATAAATTTGTCCCAAGTGTGTTATAATTAGTAACTGTTAACATATAAGTACATATTTGTTTTAATATCTTTTTTAATTTGTGTTAATATTTCTTTCTGTGTTATTTATATATATTTAACATATATTTTTTGATATCTAGTCTTTTACTTATTTAGGTTATAATGAATAGGTTATAATAAGCAATGTATTTACAAATTCACACATATATATTTATATATTATAATATTATGTATACTTGTATGAAATTTATAATATTAAGGAATGGTTGTTATCATAAAAATATTCAGAATTATGTAAAGTTGTAATTTTTTTAGTATTTGATTAATTAACTTTATATCTTCTTTTATATTTGTACATAATTATAGTTGTTTCATGTATAGAATATTATTTCATGCACTCTATGCACAAATCTATTATATATTATTTATGACATTATTTTTTTTAAGACCAACTATGGCTGATCAGTATGATAAATTATCATGGAAAGGTAAGTTAATAAAGAACATAGTTTAATCATCTATAACTTTTGAATTTTAATTTATTAATATTTCAATGTAATTATTAAACTTTTATATATGTTTTTTATATATGTAGAAGTACGAGACATGTTCAGAACATGGAGAGAAGATAGTGAACGGCGAAGTAAAGATGTAGTTGATCTGTGGGAGTCTAAATTAATGGCAAAAATTGATCAACTTGGCAATGAAAGTAAGATGAAGTAATTTTTTGTAAGATATTTTTAAAATGGTGTTAACTTTCTACAATAATTTGTAACTTTTAAATAGAGTATCTGGTTTTGGAACAAGTCTGCATAGCCGCATTGGATTGTGATCGTCATTCTTTAGCAGAATATTGCATTAAAATATTGAAAAGAGAATTTCCTAGCAGTTTAAGAGTCCATAAATATCATGCTATGCATCTGGAAGCTTTGGAAATGTAACAATTATTTATGAAACAATGATTATTTGTTGCATATTTCTATGCCATATAAAAGAAGTTAATTATTTGTAGGTATGATGAAGCATTAGAAGTTTTGGATTCTATTATAAAAAGAGACGAAACAAATGCAGCACCAAGAAAAAGACGTATAGCTATATTAAAAGCGAAAGGTCGAATATCAGAAGCTATTAAAGAACTTACAGAATATTTAAAAAAGTTAGTGTTTAGTTGAAATTTTTTTGACGTTTTAAGTTTTTAACTTATTGTATTAATCATAGATTTTATATCCTTCATGTATTACAGATTTATGAGTGATCAAGAGGCATGGCATGAATTATGTGATCTATATTTACAAGAACAAGAATATTCCAAGGCTGCATTTTGTATGGAAGAACTTATATTACATAATCCACATAGTCATTTAATTTATCAGAGATATGCAGAAATAAAATATTCTCAGGTAATAAATATTTTTTATGTAACAATACCTGAGACCTCAAAACTTTCACTGAAATAATAAATTTTTACTTGTTATTAGGGTGGATTTGAAAACATGGAATTAGCAAAAGCATACTTTTGTCAAGCTGCAAGATTAAATCCAAATAATATCAGAGCTTTGTATGGTTTACTGTTGGTAAGAATCAAAATTAGAAAAAAAACATGTAGTGTTAAACTTTTACTATAAGCTTAAATTTTTAGGCAACCAATAATATTGCCACATCACCTAAATGTCCCTCTTCTAAAAAGAAAGATGCAATAAAATTAAGTGAATGGGCAGCTAATCAAATTGAAAAGCAATATGAATCAAAAGTGTCAGATGAAAATATTAAAACACTTGAAGGATTATTAGGTCAGTTGCAACTAGAAGTTTAAGTATACAAATTTATATGTATGTATGTTACTGTAATATATGTAAATGTACTGTTCATTCCTTACAATTTACACACATATATAATTTATTATTTGATACAAATCTTTTGACATAAATAGTTTTTTAGTATGTCAAGTAAATTTGCGAATGTATATTAAGATATTTACTATCCAAAATACAGTAAAGTATTATTTACCTTATTTAAATAATTCTTAAGATCATTTAGTAAAAAGATTATAGAACTAAATGAAGAAAGTTCCTTGTTCTTCTCATAATCTCTAGAAAATGTTAGAAAATGACTTTATTGATGGTTCAGAATTTTTCTTGTTATGAATATTTTCCTGCACATGTCCTGCTTTATTCTTTAAAATGCACATATGGCCATAAAAAATAACAGTTTAACAAAATTTATATTCTCAAACACGAATTTGAAGGAAAATAAATGTTTGTTACACGTAAAATAATTATAGTCATCTTTTTGGATTTTCTTTATTATTCTGTTCCCAAAGTTCTCTTTTCTTTGCTTTTTCTACAGCTTTCTTCATTCGTTTTTCCCTTCTACTTTCATTTCGTAATGCAAAATATTGTTCGCGGAAGTCGATTAAATTGGTAGAAATTATTTCATCTGATTCCTGAAAGAAAAATTTCAGAATTTTGATCAAATTACTTTTAACATTTTTTTAACTAATAGTTGTATAATATATATTTTGACACATACCTTTGGATCTTTTACCTTTTTATAAGTCAATAACCTCCGACTAGTATAATTACTAAGTACTTGTTCTGAATTAGCTACTAATTCCAAACATGGATGTGTTGGTAACTGATCCTCTGAATATTGATCTCTATAAAAGTAGTATTTTATACTTCATTCTATAAAAATAAATATTGTAATGTCGATAAACAACTTTTTATAACCTGTGACTTACCTAAATAAAGGAAACCAACATACTAATCTACCATTTAATTTAAGATGTTGAGCTGCAAAAGTTAATAAATCCTTGTATATTTGAGGTAAATCATAACCAATTTTAGATGGTATATGAGATGAAGCTTGATGTTCTTCTATCACTGGATTTAATTTAGTTGTACCTATCCTTTCTGTTGCTTCTCTGATACCATAAGGAGCTATAATTAATAAAGAGATGAAGGCTTTTACAGTACAACTTATAAGTTAATGAAAAGAGTTGATACTTACGGTCTGTTATTATAGCATCTATACACATGTCAGAACGCCATAAAGGATAAGAAAAATCTGATACAACTACATCAATATAGTATGATCTTTTTCCATATTGACTCATATTTGTAGCAATATTTTCATCTTTTTCCCTAATCTGGTCATTATCTTAATAATAATTTAATAACATCATTTAGTGTAAGCAAATAAATTCTTTACCTTTTGTGATATCCTACTAGGCCTTGTACGCCCATGCAGCATTAAAAAATCTATATCTGTTCCCAATGTATATCCTCCAAAATGAGAAGCAGCAACTAATAAAGATCCAGTACCAACAAATGGATCGAGCACGATGTCTCCCTTTTGAACTTGAGCTTGATTAGCCATTATTAATGACAGTTGAGGATCCATAGATGTATTACCAATAAATTTTCTGGTTTTCAGCGATAACTTTCGAATTAAATCCCTCTGTCCACTTGTAATCTAAAATTTCATTATAAAATGTAATATATATGTAATAGACTGATGTAACGGTACAATATAATTATGCATACCCATCTACCAAAAAATAATTCATATGGTTCTTTAGGGATGTTATTAGGATCTAATCCATAAAATTCTACATAACACAATGTTGTGTCTGGATTATTTAGTCTTACTGGTCCTTGCAATGGTAAATAACTGAAAGACTATTTATTACAAAGTTAGATTAATATCAAAATTTTACATAATTTCAGTTTACAAATTTATAAGTTATGTACTTACATCAATTTTATTTACTTTTTCACCTTGAGAAAAATGTTTACAAAATGTTTCAACTATTACTTTAAAAGATTTGTGTGGACCAGCATATTTATTAATTTCTGAAATTGGATAAGTTTTTAACTTGTTATGCAAATTTTCAACTTGTTTACTATTAGCCCACAACTCTAAACAAAATCGCACACAGACTGCTCTGCTTGCAATTTTATGTGCCAGAGTTTCTGAAGGTAAATTAACTATCCAATAAGGCTATAAAAAAATCATTTATTGCATAGACAAATGTATTAAATATTATATTATATTATATTAACAAAATAAATGTATTTTCTTACATGTGTGTTTAATTTAGAATGAGTATAAATATTTACACCAAACATACCAAGAATAGATTGCATTTCCTAAAAAGATGAAGTGTAAAAATTTTATAGAACAAATAGGTAAAAATTAAATTAAATAAAAAATTACTTACAGCTGTACGAAAATCAATGTGTTCTTGGGCAAACCAAAACAGATATTTTTTCCACTGGTTATTCATTGTTATTGCATTATACATATTTATCCATATTCAATTCAAATTACATTATTTAAATTGTAGTATTAATTATATTAAAAGTATATATACTCTAATATTGAAATACAGCTTTAAACTAATTTTGCATAAACTAATGCAATTCAAAAATTTAAGTTGAAGTAAACAATTTGTGTTTATAATACAGACTTTTTACTTTACTACATCATTTAGATGTTTCAACTAAAAAATTAAGTTTCTAACTTTAATATAAATTATTACATATTGATTAAATTGTAATTACATGTAACTATAAGCATTATTTAGCATCAAATAACATAAGATCTATGATCTAGACATTAACCAACGTGATCAACACAAAAAGATATTGCACACATTATACGCGCATGCTTAATCGAAACCATAGATAAATAAAATATAGTGAGTCGAATATTATTGAATATTATGTCGGTATAAAATCATTATTATTATTTTTTATTATACAAAACAGTCAAGAAGCGCTCTTATTAGAAAGTAAAGTTGCTCAATTTATTTTGCGATATATTAGTCTTCTATAATATATTAATAGCATTAAGTATAATACCATACGAGGAAATATTAGTTAAATCATAATATGTGGTAATAAAGAGATATTAATTACAATTATTTTGATGATATGATTTACTAAATGTTGTTTAATAATCAAAAAGTGTCATAGAAGGTGAAATATAAATTTCAACAACATAAATATGAAAGAAAAATAGGAAAAGCAGAGAAGTTGCAAGAAAAAAGATGTACATAACATATAAATGCAAGAAATAGCATAAATCATATATATATATATGTATATTAATTAAATTATGAGCATAATAATATAGTAAAAATATCTCTGGAAATATATATATACATATAATATATAGAAACATTATATATTTAAAATAGTCGATAAAAGAGAAAACTATAATTTCTTAATCGGTAGATCTACAACATTGTAGCTAATAGAACAGTGTACGAGGGGGCGCTATGTTCGTAGTAAAACTTCTTGTTGTTCTCATTCTAAGGTGGAATACTACTCGTCACTGTTTTCTGTTGTGTTTTTAGGCTGGAATCGGGTGAAAAACATGCCGTTTCGATAATCGAGTGAGAAACAAAAGGCTCTTAAAAAGAGTTGTTGTACATATGTTTGAGAAAGCTGGTATATTAAAAACGTGTGTGAATAGTGCAGGTGTAATTTAATAAGAGCAGGGGAGGCTGGCGATTTAATAGGATATTGATTTGTCCGCGACTGCCTTGCTGGCTCCATCGCACACACAAACCAGGTAGCCATGAACGTCGATATTTTTGGGGCACTGCCTGGTGCAACGTGTCGGCCGTACATATGCCGTGCTCTAATGTGTTTGCAGGCCTGATAAAGCCCAAAATGCAGCCAGCCATTGGCGATATGTGTTAACGATATTAGACAAAATTACGGGTAACAACGACTAGGTACATCTATTACGATCATAACGACTATCAAAACGGCGACCAAAACGGCAACGACTACAACGATAACG